>NC_056747.1:551924477-551989477 GCF_019279795.1 Protopterus annectens | reverse complement strand
TGTCTACTGCCAAATGTACTTCAATAAGCAGGGTAGAGTAAAGCATTAACCTTGATAAAGTAAATTAAATAAGGTTTCAATTGCAATAACTGTGAAATTAAAGCTGTATTGCAACACCTGCAGTATAACCAATGTTGTGCAATAAAAACATGAAACTATAGCAGTAACTGCATGAAGATACCAGTAATAAAGCTGAGTTGTGAAATCTGTGTGTAAGTAGGGCTATTTTGCATAAAATTGAATATGGCAAATGTTTTTGAATAAAAAATAAAACAATACCAGTCCTTGCCTCAAGGTATATCTCATATAGAGTGTTGTCATAGCCATTTTCTACAAATGAATCATTATACCTGTTCTGTAATAACACATGAAGGTATAGCAAGGACACCCATGCTATACTGTGTATATCAAGATTGTTTGGTTAACCACAGCATTTCAGCTATATGCATTCAGGCTCTGAAGTACAGTGCTGCAGGCAAGTACGACAGTATAATAACTGTAGACTGCATATATACTGTCTGCAAATGTATACAGGTGAGATAGCCATCCCAATAATCTGATATGGTGTGTAGACTTCACAGATATTTCCACCCACTAACAATATCACAAGTACACATGCACTCTATGTAGTAATGTATAGATTACCTAGTATCTCAGTCATGTAGAAATTTGCATGCATGTCTATCCATCTGTCAATGCAGTCTACTATAAAACTGTTAGAACTATTACCAGGTCTTATTTTGTTTCCAAGTGAGCTCTAGGCCAACATCAGTCAGTCAGTAATCAGCAGTGACTCAGTAGCTCAGTTTGTTAAATGCTCTATATGAAGTACATTTTGGCACATGCAGATCAGGGTTCAAATCCAGTAGCATGTAGTAATAAATAGTACTGAATCAGTTATGTTATGACAACAGATTTTCTCTCCACAGGAACTACAGGTAAATGGGCAAGGTAGCCTATATTATGTGTATATAATTGTGTGTACAGATGTCACAGACTGTTAAACTCAGTGCCAGGCATATGATAATAGTGCCTACAATAAAGGAAATAAGTACAAATTTTAATAAAATTAAATAAACAATTAAAACGTGCAATCTTGGTATGGTTGTATGCCTGGAGTGACTCTGACATGTTGCTGCAGTCAATTCTACATGTTCCCTGCAGTCACTGCTTTTGGTATCTATCCCCATGCCTGCCAAGCAAGGCATGATAGTTGTTTACTTTCTGTTTCATACACATACATGTCTTTCAAGTGTCATGCTGTCACGGAATGTAACTACTGTTGGGTAATCTCTCTGACAGTGATGTATCACTGACATGATGGATGTCAATAGCAAAGTAACAGAACATCAGCCTACAGAACACCATGGTAGTTATATAGGTCTGCCTGAAGTGCAAGTGCTCTGTGTAGTTGTGTACCTGCAGGTGTTACTGCCTGGCTCATATTGTCTCATGTAGACAGCTTGAGAGCCATGTATGTACTACATTAGCTACAGGGCACCTATACATATAAAGAAAGACAGACCTATAGAGTAGATAGTAGTAGTACTGTTGTCAAATATATAGCTTATAATAGCATTAATGGACTGTCTCTCTCTCTCTCTGTCCTGCACCCATTATCTTCACATATTTTTATTATTGTTATTCATTGGTTATGGTTTATTATTAATATATGTTCTGCAATAAATGTTATTTTGGGCATGTGTTTTATTATTATTTATTACAATTGGTAAATATTAACATATCTTGTTGAAGTACCTATGTTGTTGGCCTTATACCATAACTGTTACTGGCATGCTGTTCATATACTGAGTGTTATGTTATTTATTGTTGTGTTCCTTACAATATGCACTGAAATTGATTGGGTTATTGCCAATGTTTTGGAATGCTGTCATTAGTAACAAAATGTTTTTTTTCATAACTAACCTATACAAATTGCTATACTACTATCACCACAGCATGACAGGGTAGGCCGATTCCTGCTGATCCACGTACCCCACCTCAGCCGGCCATGGCATCAGGTACTTGCACCACCTTCAGGTGGAATCATCTCAGGGGACTGGGACTGGGCCCGTTCCCTTCTGGGAGTGGTGGCAAAGGGGCAGTAGTCACCCAGGACCAACTACCAGCTGTGGTGTGCAGGATAGTTTATAGCAGTTATGAACAATGCCTGCTCCAGATTGAGGCCAGACTGGACAACCTGGTAAGGCCTAGTGGCCCTGGTTCCCAGCCTCCAGCATAGTCACCTTCAAGGCAGTGAAGGAGCAGTATTGACTGCTCATGGGTAGGTGTCTCAGTTATGCTGCTGCCATCTGGAGGCACATGCTCCTCAGATTCCACAACACCTTCCCCATCCAAGGTGTTTACCTCTCATGTGTCACACACAGCCCCTGGCTGCTGTCTTGTCTGTCTGCAAATGCAACCTGTCCTACCAAACTTTCCTCCCCACATGTACCTGCATCCCTTCCCCAACATTCTACTCTCTCCTTAAAAAAAAGAGCACCTGTCCCACCAAAAAATATCACCCCCATACATAGCTCTCCATTTCGCACATGCTTCCACTGGACACAACTAATTAGGTCCATTTGGCTTGACAACATATTTCTGTTGTCCTCACCCCTCTCTTTGGGGTTTGAGGGTCCAAATTCATGTACATAATCTGTAAAAATGCACAGCTGTTGCTGTACAAGAAATGGAGAGCTATGGTCCTTTCCTACACCTGTCCTGCACATCCCTACCTTTCAGTATGTTTTTCTGCCTGCTTGCCCCTATTTCATCACTGTCCTTTCACCCCCTTTTTCTTTTTTTCTTTTTAGAGCGGTTTGCACAGAGGTAAGTGGCATGCCACAATGAGGTGCATCGCACAAACCACCTTAAAAGTACTTCTTATATGTTTCTGACAGTGTTAGGCACATCTGCAAAAAAAAAAAAAAAACCCTGTCAGATCTCGAACCTGGGCCGCTGTCAACTACAGCACATTGTATTAGCCCACTACGCCATTCATCTCTGAATTAAAACAGGTATTTCCACAAAGATATACTCGTCACCACTGACAGACTGCAAGTGCATAGAATGGGAAAAATGTGAGAGTACATGAGACTGTGATGCAAACACTACACCAGTGCACAGCCAAATAAATATTAATGGATGTAAGTGAGGCCTGGGATAGCAGGTATACCTGGAAACTGTACAGATTGCTGCAGAATGTCCAGAGTTTTGCTCCCTACTTTTGGCCTGGTTCTCATAAAAACGTATGCTTCTTGTATAGTAGTGCCAAGTCATTAAAGACTGAGTTAGAAAATCAAGACAGACATTTGAGTATCACACTTCAAACCCTTCAGAAAGCACATGGTAATGTAAATTATGTTATTCTATTAACATTCTACATTTGTATGAGCAATATTTAAAGATCATCTCTATTTTTTGCCCTTTGTCCCACTTGTATTTATGGCTTTGTCCACAATTCTTGCTCTAAGAGGTTGAGCGGTTTGACAGCAGGTCATCATTCCCTTTTATCAGCAACATCTTTAAACACACCTGCCAAGGCTGCACTGTCAAAGTACATATTCCTACAACTGGGACCCTGTTGCACAACAACAACTGCCTTTGAAAACCTTGCACATAATGATGGATGCAGGCATGTTTCACAGACTGTGTGTATGCACATATATCTTGGAAATACACCTGTTTACAAGATTTACTCAGTAGCTCATTCTGTTAAATACCTTGCATGCAGGACATTTTGCCTCCCACAGACCTCGCTTCAGTGCCAGTGTGTTATACTTCAATTACATTCTTGTGAATACAGCAAGTAATGACTGAGTCATGCAATTTTAATCCATACAGGTTGCTGCTACTAAATTAGCTGCTACCCATGCTTGCAAGTCAAAGGCTTTTATGTAGGGACACACTGCACACATCCATATAGCGTAACTATACGTCACCTACTACTCTGTGATTGGCACTGTTACATATCAGATGTACCTTAAGCATATGCCTCGAGTGGACTGTAAAGGGTACCCTTATCCTGGCTCTGCTGTGACAACAGAGCTAACACTGTTACCTCAGTTACACATAGAGTTTGTTGTCCTCCAAAGTGTTCACATTCCTCCCTATGTGTCCTAGACTGCAGCAGTACCGCAGCCTGTAACATACACAGCTATATGTTAAGCTAGTTACTACAGATCTACAAGCCCTCGCAACCCCCCTAGAACATGAGATCCAGAAAAAAAAGCATACATAAAGGATGGGGGGGGCAAAGGTCCAGCTACAGGGACATGTTTGTAGGGTCTGCACATAGTGGATGTCCAACTATCTGGTCCTGTGATGTTTTCCTCTCCTGTTGTCTTTCAGGAAGGATGTATCAAAGGAGGAATCCTCCATTTACAGGCACTGTAAATAATGTTATCCTGGATGGCCTCAGACTGCATCATAACATTCTGCTGTCCAGGAGTCACCAGCATCGTGAACAATGTGCAGCATTGTGGGGTGAACTTGTCAGGGAGGTTAACAAAAGTGGATATCAGGACAGAACTTACAAGCAGATCTGCCACAAGGCCACGGATATGCTCAATGCACATTTCAAAGTGCAGCTGCTGTGGCCAGGGATCATGATGCCACCAGTGGAGTGCCTGCAGCAGAACAACCACTCTTGTCCACATAGGAATTCCTGGTGAAACTGGGATCAACCACCACATCCCAGGCAATCCATCACCCATACATCCTGGAGGTGGGTGCCACAGCGTCCACAGCAGAGGAGCATCTAGGTAAGCTTTCTGTGCTCATCACTGTAGTATTGCATCAGTCATTGTGGCAGCATCTGCATACAAGTACATGGGTGTCAGGTCTATCTGCACTGGGAGGAGGGGTTGGTTTTAATGCACAGTTGTGTACACATACACAGAATGTCAGCAATTTAGGCAGCATCACATTAGCTACTGTACATGTGGATATACACACATACTACCCTTTAACAATGCAACATTTGGTATTGCTGACAACACCTCTCCCTCACATTTTCATAGGTCCATCAAGTGTGGAAGGAGTCTGATGTCATGTACCTGGTAACTGTTATACTGTTGTTTTTCAGATCATATATACCCTAAGATGCTAAGGTTTGCAATTTTGCCTTAGGTACAACTGTTATGCTTAGCCAGAGTACAATAGTTGCATGTTCAATATTAAAGGGGTTAATTGACATGCATCAAATAGGTAATCACAGTTGTGTATTTGCAGTATCAGTAACACACTTGCATTTATTTTTGAGAAGGACTATGCAGCCTGCTATACAGGAAGCAGTCACTCACAGATGCCTGTTCACACGTAATATGGAGATGGTACATACCTGAGGCAGTGATACTATAACTGGCATAAAATGCTCAAGGACAGTGCACTGTGTTTTAGGTGTAGGTCAATCAAATACACTGATATATTGCTTATCTCACAGGTGCATAGTACTGGCAACATTAACCGGACATGTTATAAAGGGCCTGTCTTGT
Organism: Protopterus annectens; assembly: GCF_019279795.1. Lineage (NCBI taxonomy): Eukaryota > Metazoa > Chordata > Ceratodontiformes > Protopteridae > Protopterus > Protopterus annectens. The sequence goes on along the minus strand of NC_056747.1, from coordinate 551,983,979 downwards.
CTGTGTATGTTGTAGCATATTTGTGTGTTGTGCATGGTATCAGAAATAAGATGTCCTATGTGCAATGCAATTTTGGCTCCTCACCTGTGTGTGTTTGTGTGTGTGTGTATTACCATACATAATAGTGCAGGTAGTAATGTACTTATTTTATCTTCCTCCTCACAGGTAAACATGGGGGTTGCAGTGTGTCCCCCTCACAACCACATGTCAATGTCTTATCAAACCTGATAATAATGGTGGTGGACATAGTGAGGCACAGGTGGGGTTGTTGGGGGCTGAATCTGTCCCATGGGTTGACATCCCACTTCCTTCCACTCACAGTCAGTATGCCCATACATATCTAGTCCCCTGAAGCCACAGATATCAGACAGTCAGAGTGTGGTGACATCAAACAGGACAGTGTGGCAACTATGACATCAATGATTGTAGACACTGGCCAGAGAGCTGGCAAGGTCCCACACAGGCAGATTGACTGGGGTGCTTGAAGGAAGACTGCTGCCCATCCACAACCTGCCACAGGTGTCACATCATGGGTCACTTACCATATGTTTTGGTCCATCATGGAGGCAAAGGCATGTTCCGAATGCAACACCAAACAGATGCTCAGGATTATGGATGCAGCAGAGTCTGATATCTGTGACTGCCTCCACCAAATTGGTGATGTCAGGGATTGTTTCACTGATGCAGTGGACAGACAGTGGGCTGAGGCAGTGTCAGTCTTTGACAGCACATTGTCTGTGCTAGAACATCTGGTTGGAGTAGGGCACGGGATGTAGGTCAGCAACACCATCTGCTGACAGTCCACGTGGCTGTGCACACTCATGCTACCATAGTGGTAGTACCTCCAGCACTACAGAAGGGGGTTTGCTGTCCACACCACAACATGACAGGCCATGAACTTGTGGTCCTGGGTGGTGCCATGGGGACATGAACCCAGCAGACAACAGTCACCATCAGCTACTAGCACCACATCTGACCCTGGGCATTGTGGTGCCAGTGACACTCCTGGCAGAGCGAGTTCCCGTGTTCATGGCCAGAGACAGTGAACTGTCCACTCTACCATGTACGGTCCACAGCTGTCCAACATACATACATGTAGGGCTAGCACTGGGCTTGACTGTGTACACACACCCAAGCATCACAGTCACATGCAGGTCACCAACAGACACACACATGCCATCTCTCCATAGCCCAGCTTACCAGCACCCCTTCCTGACTCACACATATGCTGTCGACTGTTTGGCACAGCCTAGGCCTCTGGCACCACCACACCAAATCATGTGCATGTGATGGTACTGTGCCACATCCCTGCCATCCATGCCATCAATGCAGGGACATGCAAATATGTGTCTGATGCACAGGGTGACTATACTACTTTACATGTAGTTTTTTAGTGCGGTAGTGTTATGCCATGCCAGGTGTTGTGGGCCATGACAGGTGCTATATGCTGGCATGTGTCATGGGTAAACATCAAAGTTTGTGTACCTTTGTTGCATGATGTTAGACTGGCAGTAGTGTTGCAGAATGACAGGTGTCTCACAGAACTCTGTATAGTTCTGTTCCAGGGGTCAGAGTGGCTAAGCTATAGAGACTTGGTGGCAATACAGCGGCACAGGATGTCATGGCAGCACAGCAAAAATATGACATCAGCAAGGTATGGCTGTAATGTGCATGGTTACCTAGGTATATATGTGTAGAACAGTGTGTCAGGGACAATGGGGGCAGTCATCATAATCATACAAGCATACCCTGTGACAAGGCCTGCTACTCTTGATAAGTGTCACATGGGTGTTCTGTACATAGAAATGTAGGTGGTGGCAGGTAGCATGCATGCCTATGTAGATGTGGGTGATTTAGAGCCACCAGCTAGTCACAGGGCAGTAAAATTCATGACAATTGCACACCCATATGGCCAAATGTACACTGCTGCATGGGAATATATTTGTACACACACAAAGTTGGCTTTATTGAGATTAGAACCCATACATATCTGTTAGTATACACTATATCAATAAGTACATTTCATATGTGCCATGGAGCTTATCTGTTTTGAGATTGACAGCCAGTGCTGTTAGTGGATGACATCAGCAGGCCTTGTAAAGGAGGCCAATGGGGAGGCTGGCAGGTAGTCACAGGGCCTTAAAATGTATAACCATTGCACAGAGATGAGCAATACAGGCATGAGTATACTGCTGCAAGGAGATATATTTACACACATGAGTTGCGTTATTGAGATTAGAACTCCAAACTATCTAATAGTATACACTATAGCACTAAGAACATATCAAATGAGCCATAGAGCTTATCTGTTATTAGATTGTCAACCAGTGCTGTTAAGGTGGATGACATCAGCAGGAGTTAACAGGGAGGCCAATGTTGAGAAGGATGCTAGTCGCAGGGCCATAAAATGATTAACCATTGCACAGACATAGGCCAGATGGGCATGTCTGTATTGCTGTAAGGGAAATACACACACACACACACACACACACACACACACACACACACACACAAGGTTGCTGATGTGAGAGTAGAACTCATACCTACCTACTCTTACACACTATAGCATGCAGTACTTATTGCACTGCCACCAGTTACATCTGTTGTACGTGTGCCTGCAGCCACAGTACTTGTGGACTATGCAAAGTGCGGCCTGCAGACTGAACCTGCTTTATGCTGTTATTGTATCTACTGTCCTAGCAGTGGGGCACCTGTTAATACCCCTGCTATGTGCATACAGTTACTAGTATTGCCATGTCTAGCCGGTTGCAGTTTGCTTGCTGGACAGTTGTCCAAGTCCAGCTTTGCAGCCATTGCACATTACACCACCTGCTCACCATTGTATGTCTACAGGTTGACATTCCACAGGCACAGGGTTCTGTGGGTGAGTGGATTATGTTGTTATACGACCTTAGTCTGTTACCATCAGACAACTGTTTGGTATGTAAGTGCAGATAACCCCAGTATTCTCCGTGTAAGTGTGGACATTCGGACATCCCCACACACACATATATATCTATATATATATAGAGAGAGAGATAACAGGGATGTCAACTTCACTGTAGGTGTGTGTGTGTGTGTGTGTGTGTGTGTGTGTGTGTGCATTATGTATCTGTGTTATTTAGATATATGTGAAGGGTCTAACTCACTCTACACATTTGTGTAGCTATATATATATATATATATATATATATAGATATAGATATAAGTGTGTGTGTGTGTGTGTGTGTGTGCCATATACTGATAGATATGGTAATTGTGTGAGAGGGCTAGGGAAAGACAGGTATGTGTACATAGCTGTCTGTATGCGCAGACATATTTTTACATTTCAGTTCTTTATGCAGATAAGACATCAGACATGGGCTCAAGTGTAGGAGCATGCCCAGTGTGACTGTCAGTACTTACAAGGTGACTTCAGGCCAGACCTACCTGTACTCCAGTCTGGGATTTTATGTGCTGCAGCCAATTGGCTGCTGCACCTGAGTCAGCAGTCCAGCATCTCCCTGATATTTTGTCCTAGGGATTCTCCAGCTGTGTGCTAAATGTAATATATCAGTCATACCTATCAACTGTACAGATTGTAATAGACTGTACAGAGTTTTGCATCATATGTATGGTACGATTTTCTGGTACATTAGTGGCAAATTATTATAGACTGACATTAGGAAATGGTGACAGATGTTTGAGTTACTGACTCCATACACATCAGGAAACTCATGCCAATGCATGGCCTGTTATTCTCTGAAATTTCTACATTCATCTGTCCAGTAGTTATTCCTTCTCTTTATATTTGGACCTTTGTTTCACTGCTGTTCATGGCATTGTCCAGGTTTCCTCCTGGTTGTAGTGGTTGTAGGTATGATCTGACTGGGGTACATGATGTAACACCACACACAGGGTGACAGTCTTCACACCTCTCACTGTACACGTTTTTGCAGGTTGTCCAGCATTCCGCCCTGTATGTCTGCTCTGTTCCTCATACAGTTGTGTTTTTCTGGTAATATACTACTAAATGGAGCACACTGAATTGTTGTACGTAATGACACAAAGTGATAGCCTTTACATCCTGCTGCTACTCTGACCTGTTGCAAACTGCTGTATAATGTCTTCAGGTTTTGCCCTCTGTTCATCCATTGTCTCTGGCTTTGTCCAGCTTTCTTGCAGTAACAGAATGTGGCATATTGATAGTCTGTGGGATTCCTACCATACAAGTACCTCACATGCAAAAGGTGTAGGTGCAGCCAGCTTTGAATGATCAACACCATCAACCATGCTAATGTACTTAGCCTAGTGAACCATACCAGCCACCAGAAATTGAGGTTTAATTCTTTACACTATCATCATCAGACAGACATACACCTTGACCCCTGCATTTTGTGAAAAATAGAACATGTGGCTGGGTTCTTTGGGACATTCCTGAGATTGTGTGGTCTGCTGATAGATCCTTGCAAACATACTGTTACTGCAGTTGTATGGGAACACTGATGTGTTGAGGGTAGGGGACTCTGGCATCAACAGTCGTGCGTCTGTTCTATGACCCCACTGTTTGGGATTTTCCTTGCATACTGCAGTGGGTTTTTCAGCCATGTGGCCTGATGCATTTTATTGGGCACTCAGTATTGGACAGAGTACCTGTTGTCCCACATAGCTCTTAGTTCTCTGCAAGTAGCCCGCTAGCCCACTCTATTCCCTTGCATACATGCAGCATGGCCATATATATGCTACCATTGTCTAGTATAGGAGAGTGATTTACCTTGTGAATGCAGCAGTTGAGATACCTGTGTTTCAGGGCTGACTCTGTCTGATGCATGCAGTACACAGCCAATACATGGTAAGGTACAGGTTGTGTGGTGTGGCTGGCATCCTTTTTGCTATGTTTGTGAGTCAGAGTAAGGTGTCAGTCCCTACAACCCTAGGTTGTCACTGCATGTGCCATGTGTTGCATCTTTGCCCATACCAGGGCATACTGGGCACACAGATTTCTGCCTACAGGGACAGCCTCAGGGGGTTCCTGCTTTGAGTCCCTCTGTGGGTGTGGCTGTGGGGACCTAAGCACTGGTGGGAGGCTGTGTGTCCCTTCCCTGTGATGATCCTGTTACATCTGTTTCCACAGGATCATACTGTGTAGCACAGCACATACTGTGAGCATCTGTGCACATATGGCTGGAGAATACTGCAAGGGCTCCACCAGATATATTGAAGCACCAGAAAGTGACTTGAGCAGCCCAGACACACACTCTATGATGTTCCTAGTTTGTGCATGTGCCTCATTATTTCATTCTTCGGTAGGTGTGTGTGTGCATTTCTGATGGGTGTCATCATCCACTGTTCCAGTCTGTAGCCAGCGTCCCCCAGTAGATGCCTATACAGGATGTCCCCCAGCAAACATATGGTACAGCTGTGATGTGTGCCAGATATGGGAGTCGTAATAACTGCCAGGGCTGCCAGCACACACATACATGATAAAACCCTGGGAACTGCATATTACCTGACAGTTTATGGAGTGATACCCCTTGCAGTTGATGTAGACTCTACCCTCCTCACCAGGTGGTGCATTGATGCGTACATGAGTACAGTTTATGGCAACTAGTACATCAGGGTAGTGTGCTACATGGTAGAAGAGATGCATACTGCTGGCCCTCTCCTCAGGGGTGTGGAGTAAATAAATGTGCTCACTGGCATGTGTTTACATGGCAGCCAGGAACTGGTGGAGTACCCTGAATGCTGATGCCTGTGAGACCCCGTCATGTGCCCAGTTAGTCTTTGAAAAGTACTTGTAGCTAGTATTCTAAGGGCTACACACACCTTCTTTTCCACTGGGATGGGCTCCCCTCTGTTGGCTGTGGGTGTGAGTTGAGGGTGGCAGAGCTCTGTGAGTTCTTGTAGTATGCCCTGTCTGCCCTGTAATGCTCTAAAATCTCCAGCTCATGTAGCTCCTTGAAGGTTACCCTAGGCCTGAGCACTCTTCTCCTTCTCAGTCTAGGCCTATTGTAAGCAGCGGCATAAGCACTGACCTCTGCATCTAGCACATACAAATGTCTCAGTCCTGCAGCAGCCCCTAGCATTCTCTCAGTTAAAATTCCCAAGTCTGTACTCCAGTGGTGCAGAGTATGGAGGAAAAATCAGATTGTGGGCTGTATGCATTCTTTATAGTGCTCTGCTGCAGATGCAGCCTGTGTGATTGGCTAACTATAATGCATTGCACCTGCCAAGTACATTATTGTGGGGTTTGAATGGCCCAGTTTAAGTGGAATGGGGTCATCAGTACTTTTACTTTATACATGAATTGCTTTCACAGGCAATTGTTTTAACTGCCTCCCCTGCTAAGAAGTGCAGTGCAGCATGCAAACCAGCACAGCAGATATAAACAATGCTCAGCGGTCAATAAACAAACCCCCATGGACAGGCATGCTCAGCACAGCAACATGCCATGCAAACATGCTGAAACCAGCTAAAACACATGCCCCAAAGCTAAACAAAGCTTAACAGCACTGGACAACCCCCCGCCCCCACTCAGCTGAGCAGTGTGCCATGCAGACTGGCACTGCTGAGCTCCAATGTGCTTAAAGAGATAGTGACACACCCACTTTTGATGTCAGTTAGCTCTTCTGCAGACACCAACATGGTTCTGGGGCTAAACAGATTTTATCTGTGGGCACGGAAACCCCTTTTTGCTATTCAGTGACCCCATTTCATTTGCATGTGTATCCATGTACACAATATGGATACTACACTATTCCAGGGCCTGCCTCCTTAGCAACCACAGCAATCTACCATTGTACATACTCCATGCAAGGCACTTTAATGCATTATTGTCACATATTTTTTTTTTGTTTTTACACTTTTAAATATTTTTTTTTCATAATGGCATGTTTGTGTGCTGCTGTGTGCAGTGCAAACATAATATGGGTATTAAAAATATTTATTTTAAATTATTGCCCATTATATTTTGGATACACAGGTCATAGTTTTGCACATATCCATGTCTGCTATGCTATTTCTGGCCTTCTAACTAGGCTTTTACAGCCCCTGTTCACTTTTTAATTTCTTGTACATGGAAATTTTCCATGTACAATTCGGACATCAACATAGGGTCTGCAGGACTGCCTATCTGCCTGCTGTAGTGCTACAGCACCCTCATTTGCATGCAGTTCACCTGCTTTTGAGGTGATTTGCATGCCACTGACACTTCTGTGTTGGCATGCTCGTGCACGCCCTTCAGCTGTTTACTGGATTGCATGGCTTCTTACTTCCATGTAAGCTCCATGCCACTATGCCTACATGGAAATTTAATCCATGTAGGCTTTATTGAATTCATGTTGGTTATTTTTTGGCATATAAGGCGTTCATGTTGGTTATTTTTTGGCGTGTTGAATAAAGTGGAATTTTAATCTATTCAGTTCGTACTGGCTTTCTCCATATCTACAGCATTTCTTTTGGACTTTATTGAATTCACTCTATGGGGAAAACTAAGTAAAATAGTTTTTTGAAGATATAAAAGATGTGGATAAAATAAGCATGGACATGATGAAATATGGATATTATAAGAAAAGAAGTAAAGCATATGTTAAAAGAACATCTACATTATTTTATGTTGTATGGGTTATATGGAATAAAAGAATAAATGAAATTATGTTTAATGGTAAATGGATTTTAGCAACAATATTAAGTATAATTAGATGGTGGTTATAGAAAAAGGAGTGCTAGTCTAATAGGGATGAAAATGTATTATGGTTGTAAGGAAAATTATGAATATGTCTAAATATATTTGATATCTACATATTTGTACATTAGTAAATATTTGTAAATATATTGTAAATAGTTATTTTTCTATATAAAGGAATCCTACTTACTCAAGCCCCCACCAAACTCAAGCAAATGCGATCTCAGTTCAACATCTCACGCAAATATGATAAATTAAAAGGCAATTTTCACAAGGAGCCAAAACTGTCTACTAAAAAAGGTGCCTGACAAGAAGTTAGCAAAGCTTATGAGAGTTCCTGAAACAATCTGACCAGAGAAAGAAGTTTTGAAGTTAAAAAAAAATAATGAAAGACAACCCCGAAACCTAAACTTTTAATCTAATAAGATTTGAGAAAAAAGTAAAACTTTTTTCTCACAAAAATTAGTTATTTGCAATGTATTCCCCTCAGGGAAACATGGCCCACAACATAAGATTCTGAGGTAAAACATTTAGTAACAACCACTAAAATACCAGCCTCTGGCATAATTTTTTGAAAGAAAAGTATACTCTTCTCCACAAATTATGATGAAGTGGAAAGTATTCCTCAATGAGGTACTTATCTTTTCATCCTTGGTGAAGTGCTAGCTGACCATCTATCACTCATCATTTGCAGTGAAGACTACACTTCAAAGGCAAGAAAGTTCTGACATTTTCACATCCTAGCTACTGAAGCTGTACAATGTCTAGGACAAACGGAAGGTGTCAAAGTTTTGGAAGCTGGCTGACTAATTGGATTCTTGGCAGGAAGTCCCATGTAGCTCAGGCTTCAGGAACAGCGAAAAAAGAGATAAAAATCCAGTGTATCTTTGTTTCACCACAAATAAGTGTGCATCATGCTGTGTCACTGCTTTTAAAGGTTAAACCCCAAGGATAATCTCAGATGAGTTTTGAAGCATGGAATACAGAAATACTCATATTAAAGTAGATTACTGAGTTTTCATCAGAGATTAGTGGCTCTGTACTGTTGCAGTTGAAACCCTGAATGTTTTTTTTTTACTGAAGAAAGAAATACAACATCAACAATCAAACCACAATTTGATTTTTCTTTTAGGCTTTTAGGTGATGAAAGTGTGTGGGAGAAGAAGAGGCATTAGACAAAGGATATTAACACATGAGGAGTCTATACAATAAGAAAATGGTTACAGGTATAATACTTAGGCAAAACAAAGCAAACAAGAACAACCTATGTTTATGTGAGAAAATGCTTCCCATGTAGTATCATCTTGTTAAAAATCTGACTCACATTATATACTGCTTTATTTAATAAATTATGGCCTGCTGCATAACAGTTTCTTAAGAAAATGCACTTTTGGGGGCATCTCGGGACCTGTCCCTATGGCCCAACTAGCAATACCCAATTGGTTCATTCATTTATAGGAGCTGGGAATTCCTGGGTTGAGCAGGAGTTCTATAGTCTATTCATTCCCAATCCCAGCTTGCTGTTTCTTGGGTTACCCATACACTCTCCTCAATGGGAGCCCCCTCTCCCGGGTTCCCCAATCAAACTTTTGCTGTCCACTAAGAGAAGCATAACTCAGCATGCTGAATTTTCCTCAGGTTTACTGATGCTAAATGCCATGACAGTATGAGAATGACTTCCTGCAGGCACACAGGCTGCTACTCAGACTGGGCTCATCTATGTGATAGTCAGGGCTTTATCCTTCTATCCCATTGAGCTGGTTCAAATTTGAACCTTTTTTATAACATAACTTGTTATAAAGCAAACAGTTAAAGCCGCATCTGAAAAATGTTACACCATAGAAATACAATATGTAATGCAAACTAGATATATTGCTTGGAAAAATGGCATAAGAACACAACTCTATAGCCATCAATAATGCAGATAACTATTAAACCAAACCAACTAAAGTACAAAATACTCACAACAAAAATTCTAAAAATTTCTGATCACCTATAATTAATCTTTTAGATCCCAGTCTTACTGTATGAAACACAATGTAATATCATATAAAAAATTATCATACATTCTCTAAACATAGGCAATTTCCTAAACAATACTTCAAGTCTCAACTACAGCAATCAAAGTTAGCTATATATGCTTAACAACTCAAATGTTTTCTGATTCAGCCTCCATTTTGCACAGACAACTCTTACACACAAACCCTGGACTACCTCATTGGTTGTAAGAAAGCTCATATTGCTTGAAGTGGATGGTCACCTCCCCTGCTTTCCCTATATGTTGCAGTTAGTCAATTAATTACAATTATTTGTTGTGAATAAACATAGTTGCTCAATGTAAAAACCCAAATCATTGTAGGCAAAGGTCATGATATTTGCGTAATAGGTAAAAGCAAAACTGGAATTTTTAGCTGAAACTGTAATAGTGGATGAATAATGTGTAATGACACAGAGTGGAAGACTTTAGAGGTCCTGTAAAATATATGGTTCATCACCAAGTTACAATGTATTTATTTCACTAAGAATTAAAGTCAGATTACATAGGGAATAAAAATACAGGTGACAGCGGTTTTTTTTTTTTTTGTCAAGGAGCATCGGGGTCAAAAGGAAGTGTGCAGTGCAGCAGGGTAAAAAGTGGTTTCATGTCCATGACTGCCAATTATTATGAACAAAAGCATGTTTAAATCTATATAAATAAAATATGCCCTACAAAATTATTGCAGTGATAAGAGGAACCATGGTAAGACACATGCTAAAAATTTCTTTATTATAGAAGTTGGAAGTTTTTCTTATGATAGAAGTGGGTTGCCTATTAGACAAAGAAGATAGCACAAATGGGGATGTTTCCATTTGTTTTAAGCTGGTACATGAAGATGCTCATGAGGGTTACAATGGTGCAAAATTTGAGGTCCATATATGTGTTGCATTTTATTTTCTTGTTATTGTAGGAGTTAATGCAGCCTGTATGTTAGAAATGAGTTAATTAACTAAAGTCTTTTATAGCATGATTAGGGAAAAAAACTAAGTAATCAGTGAACTCAAACATTGAAATCCTTGACTTCCAATAAAGAATTACCTAAAACATGTAATTTGTATGTGTACAACTAATCATAAAATAATGATAATCATTGAAAAGTTGCTATTGTAATTAATGTTTACTGCTGTTAAAGATTGCAATAATGTAGATGGCTGAGCAATGTTACTTAATTCTAGGACCACATAATTAATTTTAGGTATGAATAAGCGGAAAACTGACAGGATGCAAGAGTGGCATTTGTGTAATAATTAATACTATGGAGGATGACTGTGACATGCCAATGAAAGCATTGTATCATATAAATATTATTAAGAAGGGAAATAAGAAAGTGCTGATATATAGCTTCCAAATATAAGCATCTTAGCAAGAACGATGACCTATACAATTTGGTGGCACTACTGGTGGAACGAAGAGTGGAAGGCTTTGTATGATGGCGATGAATATTATGTTAGCGCAGGGGTGAATGAAGAGTCCTTGGTGCCAATTGTGCTAACTTCATTCTAATTGCTAAGAAGAGAAAAGACAGTGAAATGGAAATTGTAAATGTATCATCATATAGATAATCTTCTGAGTATATAGAGTAAGACAAAATATATTTGACCTGGCTCTCACATTGTTTTTTTTGATATGCAAATTAAATTGAAATGTTTGATGAAGACAATGGCATGATGGACAGACAATCTGAATGCAGTGAGATGACTTGAAACAGAGAGATATGAGGTTCTGTAATGATGTTAATGTTACACTTTTTGTGGTCCCTGAACAAGAGTCATTTGCAGTAAGTGTTTGGTTCAGACACTGACTACACATATTCCGAGATAATGTACTTCGATGAAAGAGTGCAAGAGGGTAAAAATGTGTATGCAGTACTATATTGTGTGAGGGCAATATTTGGGCATGCTTGCATTTACCCTGATAGATACTTTTGAGAATGCTGAACAGAAGTATCAGTTATACATAAGTATCACAGTATGGTAACGGTTATTAGTAAAAGAAGAATATAAATTGGCTGCTACTCTGTGAACCAAATTTTACCTCATGCATCAACCTACATGGATTTACCCAACTAATCTCTACACTAACCCACACAAATAAAACTAGCTCACTGATTGATTGGATATTAGTCTCCGACCGACATAAATACCATAACCCTAAAACTTTATCTCATTCCTTAAGTGACTATTCCCCAGTAAAAGTCCTACATTACTCTACTCATATCACCATATCACACAGATTCATCCAATGTTGCAAGCTATCCAAGTTCAACCCAGTAGCCTTCATTACCCTCCTGTCAAATATCAACTGGACATCTCTGAAACATCTACCTCTAGATGAAGCAGTAGAATCATGCAACACAATCGTCCTTAATATTCTAAACTCAATAGCCCCTTGTGCACAATCTGAGTCAAATCTAACATATCCCCCTGGTTAACTAATGCCACCAGCACCTTAATCAGATCAGCAGATAAAATGTGGAAAGCCTGGTAAAACCTAATAACTTACAATAATGTAAAGAACTCAGAAACCTCTCAAAAAACAACAAAGACAAAAAGGATTTCTACATGAATCCTCTTATTCCACAACGATCAAATCCCAAGAAATTCTGGCACTCAGTAAATCAGTTACTAAATCAAGGAAACCCCCTCTTTCCCTAATCCCTACCCCATCAATACACCCCACAAAACAACCTTGATCTTCAACTCTTACTTCATTGAATCTAATAGTAACATAATTCCTGTCCTCAATAATTCTAACACAACAAACCCATCTGATCTGTTTCCTAGTCAGAACTCTACTAACTCATTCTGCCTTAAGCATATATCCACCAGTTATATCAAGTTTCTACTTCATAAACTGAAACCCTGTTCAGAATCTGCAGATAATATATCTCTCTACTTCCTCCAAGTTGCAGCAGACACTTTACCCCTCCCTATTTCCATATTCATGAACTGTTCTATTACAGAATCAAAAGTCCTCTCGATCTGGGAAAAATTCTCTAGTTTTCCCTATACGCAAAGGAGATAACTCTATAGAAATATCCAATTTCAGACCCACTGCAATTTTATCACCTACCTTAAAGATTTTTCTAATCTCATACCCTACTAACAGGATGTTTTACTAACTAAAACAACCTACAGTATACATATTGAACTACTGTATGCAGCTTTTTTCTGTTTATATCTTAGCTAAATATAAGCTTAGATGTTGCTAATGCTGCCTAACTTGTATTTTCCAACTTGAAACTGCTAATGCTTTGTTTGTTTAATAACTTTTCCTTGTAAAATAAATGTAACTGTCAATTGTGGAGCTTTTCTCCCTGGGCCTCCACTGTAAAAGGGCTATCTCAGCCCAGTCAGACAAACCCGGTCAACAAATGTAAAATACATAATAAATAGAATTAATAAATCTAAAACAATAGGTGAAAAGTATATTTTGTTGGAATATGCATATAGCAGATTAATTTAGGAATAATGAAGGCATGGGTAGCTAAAACAGTTTTTTAATGTCTTTAATAAGATGCATCCATTTATTTATGCAGGAGTGATAAAATACGGCATGCAATATAATGAAAAATATGCTCTTAAGAGCCTAGGCTGTTCTTAAAAATGCAGGCTCCTGTTTATTGTATGTAAGGTGTAAATTGTAGCTTCAAAACAAGAATATTAGGCAAAATGAAGGTCTGTGATACCTGCTGAAACAGATGGTTTAATTGATGGATTGATAATAAATGTGTCCAAGCTCTAGGTTAAAAACTCATCATGACCTAGCTAAGGCTAGCTGAGGCTCTGAAAGACTCAAGTAATTGATGTTGTAAGCGAATGACCGACACTGTCTTGGCCACAAGTGAATGAATGGTTGGTTTCAATCAGCTTATCACAATTATGAAAACAGAGGCTGAAAGGGCAGTGAAATGACCAAGACCAGGGACCTGAGTTTTATGATCCAAGCCCGTGACAGCAGCACTTATTTTGTGTGAGTCAAAGGCACACTGCACTGACATGGGTATCTACATCAATCCCCCAAAGTCCCCCAAGGTGGGATTATGGTACTATCAGAAATGCCTTTACAGAGTGCAACAACACCCATGGCTGTGTGTATGATGGCCACTACATGGTGAAATGGTGGCTTGAGACCGACAGAGAGAGGTTAGATATTTAGCAGGTATAAAGAGAAAAGTATAAGATTTCTTTTCAATGCCCTTCTCATATAGTTCTCTGTACATGTATGTGAACTGCAGTGCTACTCTCTACGTTTAGTGTATTTTTGTACTTGCTTACCAGAGTAGTATACTGATCTCCATGGACAGTTTACAGCGTCAGCCTCGAAGCACTGCCTGGTTAAGTGACTTGCTCAGTCACATAGTTAGACAAATGGAGGCCGAGAGAATCATACCCTGCAGCACTGGACCACATCAAATAGCTCATTAATAGCTCCTTAACCCTAGTGAGTATTCTAATTGTTCTAGGGCATTTGCATTGACAAAGACCAGGAATTTCTGTACTTGTACACTAATGGTGATGTAAAAATGGTATCAGGTTTAATACCGAATGATTCTAGTTCTGTAGCTAGACATTGTGACTTTATTTTGTCATAGAAGGAGTTTTGTACCTAGTTAATATATGGTACATGACCTCTCAGATGCTTATTTGGATATGAAGAAGCTCGAGTGCATCATACTACTTTATCAGCCTTGATGTGAGTCTCTTCTGTATGTAGAATGAGATACCTCCACCTTCTTCCCCCTTGTGGTGTAAACATGTAGCAAGCATTACAGCCCTGCACAGCTGGAGTGGTCTCTAGCATTTTAAACCATGTTTCAGCTACTAGACAGATGTCAATGTTCGCCAGGGTGAGAAGGGCTTGTAAGGAGTGAAATTTCTTGTTCAGGTTCCTTTCATTGATCAGTATCACTACTGTATTTTCATTTGCTTGTTTCATTATGTTAGTAGGTTTATCAGGTTGGCATTGCCTAAAAAAGGCACTGTGAGGGTAGACAATGTCTTTGCCAATAATTGAAACCCTAGAGGGGACAGGCACAGGTTCCCAGGTTGACAAGTATTGGATTCCCTCTGAACAACACCTACAATTAAGTCAATTATTGAAGTAAATTATTTTGCTCATATCATGGCATCATCCTTGGAGAAGGTAGAATGCTGCCCAGTGCTAGGCTCATACTTTCCTTGACACTTAGCCCGAGAGCTCAGCTCCATCATGTCTCTCTTCATATAGTCAAGGAAGATATGCCTCATTGACTCTAGTATGAACTATGTCAAAGTCATACTGGTACTTGTTCAAGGACTTGAGCACATGCATGATCTGATGGATCCTGACACCAGACAAGTAACTGACCATCACTCTTTCATTGGTCAGCCTGGCAAGAGGCACATCTGTACGTCTTACAAAGAAGTCACCTAAAACAAGAATGTTTGGTTGGGTTGATGCCCGCCTTATAGGCTCAGCATTTCTGAATTTGGGTCCCCTTGTACTATGTGAGGAAGGAGGCTTAATATGCTGAGCACCTGTGTTATGTTTTGAAGGTCTTTGAGGTTTAGGAAAGTTAATCTTTAGAACCTCAGTACATGATGAATTATGAGTATTGTGATGGCCTTGTAAAGGTGTACCACTGATGATTTTGTTGGCTGAGTTGACTGTGTGTGAGATTTTTACCTCCAAGAATATATTTGTACATCTTTCTCACACACTGTGTTTTGCTGTTTGTGTTATAGATGATCATCTGACAGCATGAGACAATTCTTACACTGTCTCAAGATATACACCTCAATGAGGCTGGCTAACGAAGTTGTGTGGAAGTGCTGCTCCATGATACCGACAGGAGTGACTCTGGGGGCAGGTGTAGCTATACGTTTTTTGAGTTTAGTTTTAGAATAATGTTTGGGTGGACTTGCTGAGTATTTAAATTTCAATAAAAAAAATCTAGCCTGGAAACCTCCTAGTGCCACCAGTAAACTAATTATTGAAAAATAAACTCACCATGTAATACTAAAATCAGTGCAAGCAATATCACTACATTCAATACTAAATAAGTTTTTCAAAGGTCTTTAGCCTGATGAACAGTTTAATAGGAGAGAGTTTGCAAAATGATACTTAATGTGCTCATTGTCAACATCCAATAAACAGGGAGAGGGAGGGAATTATGTTATCAAATTATCATAAGGGGCGGTAACAACAGATGTACAGGTTTAAATAAACTGCAACTGGATGGATGAAAGGAAAAAAACAAGTAGACCTTTAGCTCTGAGCTGTCTGGCCTGGAACTGCCTTAATGCAGAGACTAATCCTAAACTAGCCTGACATACACACCATGCATAACAATAAAATTGAATTTAAAATCAGATCAAGAAATGAAAACAATTATCTTTCTTTTTTTCTCTGTGTAATGGAACTATTGCAATACTATGTTTGCATATAATGTTTCAGTTGCTGTGAATGGATAACATCTTATTGTAAATTATTATATCTCAGACAATGTGCCACAAATGTATAATATTCACTAATTGTGATTGTTTGCTTAAACATTTTATAGCTTCCGGTGAAAAGGGTTCTGAGACCCAGTTGGACTTTCCCAGTCACCAAATGTCAATCAATAAATAAATATATAAATAAAATTACTTCATATCTATTAATTTATGTATATTAATTAATTAGTAGCGCATATTACTGTCCTTCAGTGATATCGATAATTATGTGTATCTGTATATGGTTTATGTTGTTTTCTTAACTTTTTTCCCCAGTATTCTACTAATCGTGAGTTTTGTCTAGTTGGACTTTTTTTTGGTAAACAAATGCAAATAAGTAAAATAAATACAGGCCGTTTATAAACAGAGAGCAAAGTTCAGTGCATGCATTCCATTCACTTTCACTGTGTTTAGTACATAACTGATCATTACCTTGATACAAATATAAGCATCATGGTAATGACAGATGACATACCAAAGACTTCCATGTTCTATGAATGGCATACTGCCATCACAGTAAGCAGTGGTGTGCTATGGGCAGAGATGGTGCACACTGGGGGATGAGGATCAGTGTGTGATATAGACATGCTACATTGTGCATTAGGGTACAGACACATAGTAACATAATAATGTATAATGGACAAAATATCAATTATTCTGTGCTAACTAGCTTTTATTTACAGTTCTGTGCTTTGTCATTATGCCACAGAGCAGTTCATAAAACACTTCCATTCATTAGGCATGATGGCAAAGCTAGGGTTAATGCCATCTTATTGAAAAGAGGGTAGCCACTGGCTGGATGTTAGCAGCATCACTTGCGGACAGGAGGACTCTAGCAGATTTGTCAACACCACAAGATACTTGTAAACTAGTGCAAGTTTTCCTATAGAAAATTACTTGTTGTGTCTCTGAAACTGCTGCTGCTGAGTTCTGTTAGTTGAGCAATATTTTAGCAGGAATAGGAAACTGCTGCTGTCACAAGCACTATGCCTTGTGTTATTGTTCTGTCCCATAAGTTTTCCTGAAGGGCTATCCTCTTATGCAGAAGGTGCAGAATACTTGGGGAGTATTTGTTTTTGCTTCTCTGCAATATGACTGAGTACTATAGAATACAGTGGTATAAGACTATGTTTCCCATTGCATGCTACTCTTTATGAGTACCACAGAGTATTAATATATAGTTCTACCCTATAAAAGCTCTAGTGTTTGGAGTACAAGGTAAAGGAATCTTGCTCAGCTTTCAAAAGATATAGGTACATATTTTTTTCTTCATTTATTAGATAGTCAACATTGTTTAGTACTTTATTGTGAGAAATTTGTATGAGGGAAAATTTATTGCAGAGATCAAGCTCTTTACCTTTTATTTACTTCTGAGAATGAGCATACGACTGAATATTACACTAGCTGTGCTCCCTTTCTTGTTGCAGAAGTAACACTTAAAATGGTTTTAATAGCTTGTGTATCTCACTTGGAAATCCACCTTTATTAAAGATATGTAGATAAGCATTCATAATCACCAGCAAAACAATACTCCCCTAGAAATAGTCTCTGACACTAAACCACTAGGAGTACTTATAGATGATCAACTAAAATTCGACAAACATTTACAATTATATATCAAAGAAACCCACAAAAAACTTTGTATGCTATACCACCATAATCATTATATCTCTTCTTCCACTAGGCTTATACTAGCCAATACTTATCTCATCCCATCCCTCCTATATGGTGCACCTATCCTCACCAACCTGCAATCCTCCCTCAAAACAAAACTCTCCTCTTGCTATAATAAGATATCAAAATTTGCGGCAGGTCATAGAACCATTTCTCACCATTGTAATTCTCTTCACCAACTAAACTGGCTTGAGCTACCTAACCTCCTTACTTATACCCAACTCATACAAGCACACAAACTCATTTACAACCCCTCCCTTTGTCCCTCCCTAGCCACTACCTTTGAAATGCATGAACCAGAACGACTTCTAAGATCTAATTCCCAAATTAAATTGCACAAACCCACACGTCCAGCTGGGAATCATCTAATGTCCTTCTCTCTTGCACACCTCTGGAATTTTCTACTATCACCTATCTGCATCACCAGCAGTCTCTCCTCTTTTAAAACCTTGCTGTGCTCACACCTAACTTCACAATGGAAGTGCTCCTGTTCCCATCCTACCTAATCCTTCTAATACCACTGCCTACTCTTTTTTTCTTCTTTTTCAGCTTTTCCCAGTTAGGGGTCGCCACAGCGGATCATCTGTCCACTTATGATTGGCAGTGGAGTTTTACAGTGTTGAGTTGCCAGCCCAGCACCCAAATACCACTTCCTACTCTCCTAGAACTAAATACACCATCACTGCCTATAGTTCCACAGCTCTATTGAACTATTTGACCAACTACTTAAGAGTTACCCTATGCTGCTACATTAGTAAAAAAAAAAAATAAGTGTTTTTTATTGCTGTTTAATGAACTATACTAATGTATTCTATAATTGTTAATCTTTTCTTATCATATTTACTTTGTATTCCTATGAGATCATCTGTAATGTATATGTACAATGTGTACTATGTATTTGTATTTTTCTGGAGCTTTTCTCCCCAGGACTCCATTGAAAACAAGCTCTTTGTGGCCCAGTGGACTATCCTGGCAAACAAATTGTAAATAAATAAATGTTTATTCATTGTAGTATGGACATACAAGATGACAGGCAGTGCTAGTGTTTATTTCTGTTATAACACAAGTTATTATGGCAGATAATTACATAAGAGTTCAGGGGATAAAATATACATAAGTAATGTCAGCCATTGTAATTCCTAACTGAAAACCTGTGTGTATGAATCTACTAATGAAATATGTGTGGCATTTGCATAGTCATGGGTTTTAAACAGTACATAATCTTCTGATAACTTTTCTTATGGATTCTCTCCAGGCAATTGAAACTGTGCTCAAAATAAATACAATATTGCATCCCAGTAGTTCATTACTGAAACCTCTTTTGCTAGAAAGAAAGTTCCATATTTTGATGGCCTTTAAATGAAATGTATATGTCCTAATATGTCAAATTTGTTTTATGAGATCTTAGATGAGAAATCTAGTTTTTTTTACACATTTTGTTTTTTTCTCTTTCCCCCAGTTATTTGAGTATGGAATTAGGTAATGTGCTCTGAGGGTAAAACTCACCAGATGGAGGTGTATGGTACTTTCCCATGCAAAACAGAATAGCTAAAGGGATTTCACCTGTAACTTTGCAAAAAAATGACTTGATTTGAAGTGGATCTATTCATAAATTCAGTGTTTTTCTTATGTATAGTTAAGATTATCTAAGCATATTAGTCCATTACAGGACTCTGACATTACCTGGAGAACAAAATGCAGAGAATGTGAAGACAGCTAAACTTTAGTGGATGCAGTCTATACATTAAAAGTGTATTCTGTTCCAAGGGATTCTTCATAAAATATAGTTCTGCCCTTTGCCCACAGTGAAAAACATCACTACATGCACCACAAATAAAATATTTCAGCTTCAGTTCTGTGCAGCCCATGAGTAAATAACCCAAATTTCATAGTTTCAATCAAAAGTTAACATCCAAAATCAGTTAATTGGCAATATGGAAAATACATGTTGCACAAAGCTATATTAAATAAAAAAATGAAGTTATGAAAGAATTGTTTAAGAAAACTAAAGAACCAGATACATTTGTAAGAATACAGGGATACAGGCTACATAAAATGATAGAGTGGTTGATTGGATCATTACGACCCATCAATGCGTTTAACAGGCTCTTCCTTTGTGAACAGTTATTTAACTGAAATGGATAGGGGTAAATGCACAGTACCATTATTTTGGTAAATATAATTTTGTGAATCAAGGACTGCACAAACCTTATTTACATTTTTTTGTCTTAAGAACTGTGTTTTTTTCTGGCATATTCTGATTTACATGTGTAAAGACATAATTTTATGTTAGCTGGGGGAGTTAATGGAAGAAAAGCAGATCTGAGCCACCTGTGTTATTTACATGGATTGTAGAACTATGCCATTTGATTTTGTTTAATACAAAGGGTAAATACCTCAGGAAATTACTTTTGCATTTGCATTTATATGGATAGGGAAACAGACGTCTAAGGTATTCTTAGCACAATATGAATCCTATAAATATCAGCAGCAGGAATAATTTCACTAGCGTGCTTATACTCATCTAAGTGCAGTAATATAGCTACAGAAAAAGTTTCATATTAAGATGCAAATTAAGAAGAAGGTATAATATATGGAGGTCAGATACATGAGAACTGTATGCTGCAAGAGCTAGTTACAAATGATTCTGCATAGAAGAGTTTTACAGATCATCTTGAAATCTCATATTCACTTCCAGAGACTCGAATCAATGCAAAAGATGCATGTGGGAAGCTAAAGGTTCAGTTTTAATGTCTTGCCATTTCTTGTTATGTATTCTTTTGTGTTATTCATTTTGTTTCTTTCAAGCTTTTGTTAAGAGGGATGTCTGGCTGGGAACAGCCCATTTATAAAAAAGTCTGTGAAATATTTATTTTCGGGTCATATTGGTCCATGCAGTGATATAGTGGTGTTTGAGGAGATTATTGAATTCAACATCAAGATTTTTTGTTATGAATTAATAATAATATGTGAAACAAAGAAAAGCGCTACTGTTGCGAGTCCACAAGACACAATTTATTCCAAGTATAAAACTCAAATATAAAATTAAACACTTTTGTCAATACCAGTTGACTTCAGAATAACCCAATAACCATGAAAATTATGTTTAAATAGTACAGACTTAACAATGATTGTGTAAAACGTTTTAAAAGATTCATTACAAAATATTCAAGGCTAGTGCAAGGAAATTGCTTATTTAAAAAAACAGATTCTCATATTAGTACAAGGAACGTATTAAATAAAATTACTATAAACTAAAAATATAACAACAAATATTCAGGTGCATTTGTGTGCATATTCTCATTCAAATCAGTTTAAGACATTTAAACATGTCCTGCCTTTTCTTTCAATATAGGTAATATAGTCAAATAATCATTCAACTCCGGGGGGGAAGTTTGCGGCTAGTATTAGTTGCCATAACAGTTCTTTCTTGTTTAAGGCATTTTGCCAATCTCCACCCCTAACATCAATATTCACTAGGTCTAGTATGGCAAATTTGAAACCACTGTAATCCACACATTGGGTACTGTGCTTGTACAAGGCATTGGTTTCCTTTTTGTTCTTTATATCATACAGATGTTCACATATTCTACTTTTAAATAACCTTTCTGTCTTCCTAATGTAAAAGGATGTACAAGTGTTACACCTAGCGATATATACCAGTTTACTTGAATAGCAGTTGCCTCTTCTTAAATAGACTATACTCTTGTTTTTGTTGTCTAAAGAAATAGAGTTGTCTTGCAGAATGTAAGAACAGTAAGCACACCTACCACAAGGTCTACTACCATTTACATTAACATGTTCACCTTGATTTTTATTTATTTATTTATTTTTTGTGCTGTCTATATGATGTTATTACAAACCATACAAATATTATTTCAGAGCATATAACGCATGGAAATTTAGAGATGATTTGTAATTATGCAGCATATTGAACTGAAGTTTATGTAAATCATATAGCATGTGATTTGGCATCAGACAGATGCACTTTATATTAAGAATGCAAAAAAGTGATCAATTCATATTCAAGCATGCGGAGTAGCTTTCAATTTATTGCATATGAAAAATAAAGTACTGTATTCTACATGGTTGTGCATACTGGTGCACTGAGAGATGTTATGCAGCATAAATGATAAAACTATAAACCCTTTGCTTTGGGGTAGACATGCCTGAGGTTACTGTTACACTGAGAGACATTAAACAGTATGTATCATAGTACTTTGCTTGGTGTCGACATCACTGTGCCTACTGCCTCCTTGAGTAACATTATGCAGAGTGCATCTTAAAATTACAAACCCAGTACTTCGGGTAAGAGTAGTTAGAGTCATGAGAATGAGCCTCACCTTCCAGTCCATCAACCCAATGTTTTCTGCACTTTCTTTCAGCAGTGCTGGGAATTTACAGCTGAAGGTTATGCAGGTATCACCTTGTTTTAAGCAGTGCCAGGATTTTACAGTAGCAGGTTATGCAGGTATCACCTTGTATTCAGCCGTGTTGTGAATTTACAGCAGGAGGTTGTAGTATCACCTTGCCATTCTTGGATATCTTTATACTTGCAAGATGTTAAATGGAATGCAGTGTTATTTTGATGCAAACTGCCTACTGCTTTAGTCCACTGATGTCAAATGTTTGCATCTATCCTCTAGTAATGTTGTAGCAGCCAGATAATTTCTATGTTGCTATTTAGAGGGCTAGCCCATTCTGCATGAGTGGTCTTTCAATGATGACTATACTGCATTGAGTCTGGACTATATGCATTGCAGTCACTTAATCATTCTATGCTAGTACAATCTTCTAACAAGTTGGATAAAAAAATCACTTTACTGCTAATCATCTTAAATGTAAACTTTCTCCTGTATTGCTTCACCGATAGTCCTCAATATAACTTCTAACTGATCAATATAGCCATACTGTTCTAAAAATTGAATAGCAAAATTGTTTCAGACATATATACACTGGTCCAAAATTATGGTCAACTGTCACACTGATTGCCATATGTATGGAAAGTTGTGCAGTAAATGCTACTGCAAAAAAATAGGTATTAATTATCCTTCATTTGAAAATGTGGAAATGGTATCAATTTAGTTTTACTCTTTATATTGCTGGATATTATTCAGTTATACCTGTACATACTGTGCAAGTTGTGAAACAAAACTTCCTCACATTGGTGTAATACTCATCCCGGAATATTTCACATTGAGCAACTGTGTCCTTAGTCATATCTGTATATGTCTGTAACAAAGCAGAGTTAGTAGTGATCTAATTTTCAAGATAAAAATGTGTAGAACTGTCAAAAAATGTATGTAAAAGAATTATCATGCTGTAATATACCATGTTGTAATGAGCTGTGAAAATGTCTTCATATGCACCCAGGTCATGGCTGAAGGGCAGCCTAGGACCAGTTCACTTTCTCAGTAAAGACAGAATAAATGAACAAACGATATCTTCTTGTCTGCCTTTCATACACATGTATGAATATGAATTGTGCTTTACTTGTCCACCACACGTTTAGGTATTAGCACTGTATTTTATTTGTCCAACATAGCATAAGCTTATTTATTAATTATTTTAAAACTTTTAAGCCTTCTTCCTCTCACTTCTGTATTTACATGCTAGTATTAGTCCACATATTCTTGAAACAATCTTCTTTTATACAGTATATCCCAATGAGGGATCCCCAAATTTTTTTTGTGATGTCCCTCCTTACTTCTTCTTCATTTCATAAGGGTTTCTCCTTCTGTGACAGTGCTGTCAATGCACTATTAAAATACTTCAATGAATGCCATCGGAGTAGCAGAAAACATTGAATCTAAGTGACATGAGTGATATTTAAGCCAAACATAAACATCTCATCTAAAATTTGTTTGCAGCAAAACACATTTTTGGATGGAGGCCATTTTCCCTTCTACTTTGCCAGACAAACATCTCATGCTGTCTACCCACCATAGATATAATGAATAACATAGATATAATGAATAACAGAAAGCTATCAGGGGCAAATTGTGTTGTAAATCTAGTGAGTAGTTGTGATGGCGTGTATATTGACTGGTTAAGTCAGACTGGCTCAGCAGCACATACTCAACTGTAGTTCTTAGTTCCAGTAATTCATAACAGTATTAAAATATTAGGAGGTAATTTGTCAGATCTCAGTCTAATATGGCCTCAAGGAAGGATGCTGCACTAAGTTCAGTGCTGAGTCATGCATGCCAAGTGCCAGTAGCATTGGTGACGTATACTGACTGGACTGGCAGACCAGATTAAAAAACAAAATTGGCACAACAGTGTTAAAATCTGGTGAGATAGTCAATACCTCTTAATAACAATATTCTATCAATAAGTGCAACATCTCTGACTTTACCATGTGTAAAGCTGGAAGGTCTGTCAAATTAGCAAAGATTTGCCAACTGAGGAATGGACAGTTAAAGTGCAAAACATTCAAGAAAGCTGACTCAAACTTGAATAGTATTACAAGATTGTCTTTACCCTGGACAGTAGCTTTGGGTATATATTTTCCTGAACTGGACTTTCCTCCATATATAATCTGCAAGGAAGTTCTATCAGATTAGAAAATATTTGCCAAGTTAGGAGTAGAGAAATAGAGTAGAAAATCAAATGAAAGTGAGTTTAGATTTGTATAGTATTACAAGATTGTCTTTGCCCTGACATGTATTTTTCTGGATCAAACTTATGTCTCCATATATGATCTCATCAGTAGCCAATACCTGGACATGTAACTTTGCCTGCTGTTACCATCAATTAATATGTATCTGAGCTAATGAAGAAAATTCCTGTTAGTATTTTACATGGGTGAAAGTCAAAGCCAAGACAAACAAGTGTCCTACACTAATATGTATTTTGTGTGTTATCACCAATAAACACTCTTGCTAAGAAGTACATTGACTATCAGGGGTGTGGGGGTGAAGTTACCCTAAATCAGTTATGCAGCAGTTTGAAGTTCCCTTGAAAAAATAGGATCATAGGAAGTTACTAGATTATTGGCCCTAAGGCCCTTATAAGCCTAGCCAAGAGTTTACCCCATGTTTATACAAGTCAGCACCCAAAGCCCCTGTCCAGCAGGGACACGGGTAGAATCTCAGGGGTATATTTTCTGTTTCCCCTCCAGTTATCCAGGTTGTGCTTCAAAAGGGATAATGAGGTACTCTGCTTGACATGGAGAGGGAGTCTATTCTACAGATGGGGGAGTCTCTGGGACACAAATCTGTCCCGCCAACAAGTCCTATTGATGTCACAGGCCAGGATGAGGCCACACATGCGGGTTACTTGAGTAGAGCTTGACTTGTGAATATGCAGCAGTCCCATCAAGGCAGGGTCTGAGATTGCTTTGTATGCCAGACAGAGGTCACCTCTGAGGAGCCTGTATGAAACTGAGTAGAGGGACAGGGCTTTTAGCCTATCTGTATAGGGTTGATGTTTAAGGCCTCGGATTCTTCTGGTGAGGAACGTCTGTGGTCTCTCCAGCTGCTGCAAGTGTTCTGTGAGGTACATGCCGAAGAGAGCATTGTACTCAATAACTGGCCTTATAAGGGAAGAATGCAAGGATATTATGACCTCCTTGTCCCTGGATGAGATACCCTTACTTATGAGGTGCACCATGTAGAAAGCTTTCCATACAATAGAAGCAACATGGTGGTCAAAAGTCAGCTTGCTATAAACCTGGGTGCTCAAATCCCTCATGACTGGTTGCGTGCCTAGGACATTGTTATTAATGTGATAATATGTAGGGACATCACTCTTCCCAAAGGGGATGATGATGCATTTTTTGGCATTCAGCTTGAGGCCATGTTTCTAGCACCAGTCATTCGTTTGGCTGAGACCCTCTTAGAGGACATCCACATCACTTGGGGAATTTATGACCATGCCCAGCTTGCAGTGATCTGCAAACTTGGTCAGCCATAGCCCACTGGTTTTGACATGCACATAAGAAAAGTATATCTTGAATAACAGAGGCCCCAAGACCGATCCCTGGGGTACGCCACTTGTTACGGATCTACTGCTTGAGGTGGCTTTCCTTTTTTTCAGTAGGTGGGCCAGTTTGCTACCCATCTGATAACATATGGATTGATACCTAGTTGAGAGAGTTTGTCTACTATGCCCGAGTAGGGAATAGTGTCGAAGGCCTTGTCCAGGTCAAGGTAGGTGGTGTGCACTGTCTTCCCCTCATCCATGACTTTGGTGACGGTCTCAAAGTCAACCAGATTTAACAGACATGACTTCCCCTTGACAAAGCCAAACTGTGTGGGGTCAAGTATTTGGAGGTTGCCAATGTCCCTGATTATCCGTTTCATGGCCTTGCAGATCAGTCTAGTTAGGCTCATTGGTCAATAATTTTTTGGATCAGTGGATGCTCCACCTTTGTGCAAAGGGATGACAGTGGCTGTCCTCCACTCAGCTGGGACAAAGACAGTACTCAGGCTTTGGTTGAATAGGGTGCATAATGGTGCTGCAAGTTCATTTCTGAGTTCAGGTAGGATGCAGCCTGGGATGTTATTGGGTCCCATGGAGGCTGTATTTTTTGCCTTTGAAGAGCATAATGATGATCTGTTCCCTATTGATAAGGGGAGGGGGGCAGGTACTGGGGATGTCCTGATTTACTGATGGGGGCAGAGGGGTGAAGCTTTCAGTGAATCTGTCAGCCAGTAGGTTGGCTATATCTACAGCATTTGTGTATGTGGCATCCTTGACCACCAGTTCTGAACAGATCTGGGTGCTTCCTTTGAGATTTTGGACATATATGAAGAAGGCCTTATGATTGTCTCTAGAAGATGTGGCTAATTTGAACTCGAAGTTGACTTCAGAGGATTTCACTAGTGTTCTTATTTGCTTGTTCAGGCTAGGGAGAGATTGCTTCCAATTGGGCACCTGCTCGTTCTTGGTCCTGGACAACAATTTTTTCCTTTTGTTATATAGTTTATTTATTGCAGATGTCCACCAGACAGGTTTACTCTTCCTTGTGGATGATGATTTTGTCCTGTCAGGTATTCCTGATTCCATGCATTTATATAAGTACTCATATAGTACTTTGATGTAGATTTGGACATTGGTACCAGTTCCAACAGAGGTGGAGGGTGCTGTGAAGCTGTTTATACCATCCCTCAGGAGGTTGTAATCAGCTTTGGAGAAGTTTTTTTGTTTGACCCTAGCTAGAGGGGGATCAGCAAAGATGCTGACTTCGAAAGTGACCATTTTATGGTTGGATCTTACCAGAGAGGATGATACTGTGGGGGTGCTGCAGTGGTTAATCATGTTAGTTAATACCAAGTCCAAGATATTATCACCTCTTGGGGGGTATCGACTACCTGCTCCAAAGCATTTGCATTGATAAAATCAAGGAATCTCTGAGCATTTGCATTCTGGCATGAGTAGTTTTTCCAATCTATGGTTGGGTAGTTAAAGTCATCCAGAATCAGGGTAAAGGGTGGAATCTTGATAGATTCAAAGAGGTCCAGAAATGTGGAGTGGGCATCTTGAGTCAAATGTGGGGGCCTGTAGCTAATTATGATTTGAATAGGGGTCTTGACAATGGTTAACTGCACCTGGAGTATCTCCACTGCATCATACTGTTTGATTAGCCTGGCCTGGAGGTGTGTGTGTCTTTAATATACATTGAAACTCCACCTTTGGCTTTGCTGCCCACAGTTCGGGGTCTGAATGTATGATAGGATGAGTAACCAGGTAAGGCTGGGGTGCTCTCTGCAGCTTTAAACCAGGTTTCTGACTGCACAAACATCAGCATATTCCAGGGTTAGGAATGTTTGCAATGAGTGCAGTTTCATGTTTAGATGCCTAGCGTTTAGCAGCATGACCTTTAATTTGCAGTTTGTTGAAATGTTTATGTTGGTTTTATCGACCTCAGGACTTTTCCTAAAAAAGGCACTATGGGGGATGCAAAGGCTTTTGCCAGAAGCCCAAGTAAGACAGATGCAGACCATCTCTAGCAAAGCATCATGGTTTGTTGATCGTATCTTCCCAGGCTGTCAGGTACTGGATCCTCCTGGAATGACACCGGAAACTAAGCCAATTGTTAAAGTTAATCATTTTCTGTTTGTACTGAGGCATCATTCTGGGTGATGTCAGAATGCTGCTTAAGGCTAGGGACATACCTGCCTGGGACACACATTCAGTGAGCTCAATCATGTCTCTCTTCATATAGACCAGGGAGGTATGTCTCAAGTTGTTCACCCCATCATGGATTATAACTGAGTCATAACAGTACCTGTTGTTGAGAGACTTGAGTGTGTGTGTGATATGGTGGATTCTGGCACCTGACAGACACCTAACTATAACTTTCTCCTTATCCAGCCTGGTAAGAGGCACATCTGTGCATCTCAAAATGGAGTCTCCTAAGACTAATATGTTGGCTTTATGGTTAGGCCTTTGTGGTTGTGAGACACAGGTGTGTGGACTACATTTGGTGTATGGTATGGAAGGTTGTGGAGTTCACATTCACATGTGTTTTTGCCTCTGATGTCTCCTTTGTTTCGGTATGTTTTTGTTGTGAACTTCCACATATGTGGGTGTATGTGTTGTGTAGTTGAGGGTGGTGTTTGAGGTTTAGTGATTGTGTTGATAACCTTCTCAGTGTCAGATATACTGGCTTGTGAGGGAGAGGGCATAGACTCTTGGTTCTTAATGTAATTGCATCTCTCACAAATTGTTTTCCTAGGTGGAAATAGCAGATGGTTGTCCATGTACGAGACAGTTGCTACTCTGTCTCAGGATGCCCATATCAACCAGGTTGGCAGGGGAAACCGTAGGAAATTGTCCATCCATATTTGACAGAATCTGAGGGACAGAGGACAGGGAACACTAAGGGGTAGGCCTAAAGGCCAAGTGCTTAGACCAAAGCTAAGAGGCTTAAAAAGGCTACTAACAAGAAGTAGTAAATGCAGAAGAAAAGATGCAATTGAACACTTTAGAGAACAAGTAGTTGAAAAAGCAGGGTGAAGTAATAGAGTAGGAGGAGCAAACACAAATACTGTAAAAGAAGCTGATTTTTTTTTTTTTACTTGAAATCAGTTACAACAACGTTTAATCTTTACTTTTTTGCATGCATCACACCTTAATGTTTATTCTTTTTCATGATGAACATTGTGGTATCATGATTTAATCATATGCACATTTATATCAGTCAGCATTATTTTGCTTAGTGTAATAAGATAAGCCTTTAATCTTTGGAAATCATCTGAAGTTGCTCCACAGCTCTATGTTTCATTAGTTTAGTGCAAAGCTGGAAATATGAGTTCATGAAATTTCTCAATTTTTATGAAAATGTTCATGTTTGTTAAGAAAAACTGTGTTAGGGAGGAAATAAAATTTTAAGATATCAGAAAGACAGTTATGTTGTAACTGTCTTACTCTGGTCACTAACTGTGAAATTATTTCTAGGAAAATAAGTCAAGATTATGTGAATTTTGAATATGATGCTAAGTTAGACCAGGTAGACTACATTGCCTAACCACAATGTTTCTGTTGCACAGAAAAATGGCTTTCCTCTTATATGCCTGAAACCTGGAATTTCGGTCAATCACATTACCACTGTCTTGTAAAATATTTGTTCAGCCATTCAGTAACTTCCACAGTGTTTACCATCCTGCTAGACCATAAAGAATATACACAAGAATATTTCCTTCTTTAAATTTCCTGGGCAATGTCATTAAGTGAGACAATGACGTAGCAGTGAGTTGGAAATTCATTTTTTTCTCTCCTTTCACTGTGTCATTTACAGCTACCTCATTTTACTATTAATTAGTAAGCTAAATACTCTCTGAATCACTGTCATGTTTTATTATGTTTTACAATATTTATCCAGTTATATGGCTTCCTATATAACATGGATTTTCATTATTAGATTTAATCTAAACTCTGCTGAGGCAGTAATATCAGTTTATATTTTAATCAGCAACTCAGTCCTTCTGGTTTGTCTGGCATCATATCCCTGTATCAAAAAAATGGATGCATTTTTTTTTTTTTTTTGCTATCCGTAACATCATAAAAAACATGATAAAAAGTACTTTTCCAGTCTATTACAGTAATAGTTATGAGTGTTTCTATGCTACTGTTTCACACTCTGACTTAATGTGGCCACCATCAAAATATCAAGTGTTTCCTGCAGTGAAGTGAACGTTAAACCCCTTTAATCTATACTATTCAGCAAAAATTGCAAGAAAGACCCAGCCAAGTTACAGTCTTCACTGTGTAATACCTTAAACCACTTGCAGTGGAGACCTGTGGAATATGTGCAAACCACTTAAGGATATAAGAGTGTTTCAGCTACATGGCTTCTTAAAGCACATGACTTTCTACTTTCTAAGCCTTTATGGGTACATTCAGGTCAATAAAGCCAACCCCCTAGTAACTATACACATGAATGTTTTGGCCCTTTTTAGACTTTGTCAATATAGCATAAGTGGATTGTTTCATTATACTTTAGAAACACAGAGTCTAAAATTAGCCCTGGTGTCCATAAATATTAGGGCACTGAAAAATATTCCAACTAACATCCAAATCAGAGGGGAAAAAGGTCTGAAAGACAAACCATCTGGTGAAAAAGACAACACTTCAAGAAAGACTCAGCCAAGCTAGAGTCTTTACTTTCTAACACCTCATAATTCATGTAGTACAGGCCTACTAGATGTATGGAAATGAGCCCTCAAGGGCATACTAGTGTTTCAGCTACACAGGTTTTGAATGCCCATGACTTTTAACTTTTTAAGTCTTTATGAGTACATTCAGGGGGCAGCCATGGTGGTGTAGTGGTTAGCATTGCTGGCTCACAGCAAGAGGCTCTTCAGTTCTATCCTTGGCTGGGGTGCTTTCTGTGTGTAGTCTGCATGTTCTCCCTGTGGTCGTGTGGGTTTCCTCTGGGTGCTCCGGTTTCCTCCCACATGCCAATAACATGCTGTAGGTGGTTTGGATACTCCAAATTGGCCCTAGGCATGAGTGCGTGTATGTGTGTGCCTTCTGTGGAAGGTGAGATGCCGGGCTGGCAACTCGACACCGTAAAACTTCACTGCCAATCATGATGGGACAGGTGATCCATTACGGTGACCCCTAACAGGGAAAAGCCAAAAGAAGAAGAAGAAGAAGATGAGTACATTCAGGCCAATAAAGTGAAATCTCACTAGCTGTAGACATACATTTTTTAACTCATCAGTACAGAATAAGTGTTTTCTTTGATAATGCATGAGAAACACAGAGCATAAAATCAGTTCTGATGTCCATAATCATAAGGTTGACTGCAAAATATCTCAAATAACATCCAAAACAAAAGATATAAAGGTCACAAAGAGAAACCTCTGAGTAAAAAATGCAAAATTTTAAATTATTTGTATTAGCTGCTTTTTCATTTTGGTGTGTTTTTTAACTTTTCACGTGTTGTTGATTGGTTAATGGGCTCATTAATTAACATTGTGCATGATATTTAAGAGCTTCACATGCAGTATTTGATGTTCTGATGAAGTTCGTGTAACGGACGAAACCTAAGTCGACGCATTTTCTGCTTTTGTTTTATTTCAATAAATCTTGTTTGGAGCGTTTATGGGCCTTGGAATTTCTTTTGGAGTGTGGCAGCAATACTTTTTATAATATAGCAACTCTACTTCGGCTGTGGTGCCTTTTTTCCTACGTTTTGTTTTTGGAGTTTTTGGTTCCTGGTTTACTAGTGTTCAGCCATGGAGGAAGAAGGCGGTGCGGTCGATGTGGGAGTGCTTTTGAAAGATATGAAGGAACAGCTCAAACTACATACAGCTTTAATTCAAAAACTTATGTCATCTTCTAATGTCAGTATGGAGTCTTCGGGTAGTTTGGGGTTGCCCCTGACACAAGCGACCCCCCCGTTGGCATCTACAGCAGCTGGTATTCATGGTACCTCTAGTGGACAGGTCATTCATTCTACGCGAGTTGGAGAACAACCTGAGCCGGTACGTAGTGATTCATGGAAGTTAAATCAGTACTCTTTTAACACTAAACACACCTCTACGAGTATTAAGAGTAACCTGGTGGAAGGTAATATGAGAGAATGGTTACGAGTATTTGAAGTCAAAATGTTTAAACTAAAAAGAACTCAAATGGAAAATGGTTACTTGCGCAAAAACATTGAATTGGGGCTTGTCCCAAAAGGGCTGAGACTGTGGCGATATCCCAACGGCAGTGAGCATGAACCGGACATGCTAAAGGAGTTGCATGAATTGTTTAACAGAACGGGTATAGCATTGATGGAAATTATGATTACCTATAATGATAAAAAAATAGATGTACTTTTGGCCGAACTGGATAAATTAAACAGTCTTATTAGTCAGGATCTTGTCTTCGACCAATATTACACCAACTATGTTAATATCATTAAGGAGGTGGAACATAGTTGTAATGTTATTTATGACAAAAAGCAAAACAAAATTAAAAGGGATCTGAAGGTTTATTCATCTGGTTTGGTATATCCTAAATCCAAACCTATACGACATAGTCATAGTGACGGAAGATCGGAAGAGGGCAGCAATCGTATGGACGTCTTAGATGACATCACTTCCCCTCTGCATTCGGAGACCTATGGGCAACGGCAGTTTGGCAGCCCGAGTGAGGGAGAAGGGCCTAGGAGATCCAAAAGGCTTAGGGGGCAACATCAATATGAAGATGAGGAGGAGTACGAGTACACAGGGACACGGCCGAGAAGGGATTTTGACAAGAACAAGAAGGTTAATTTCCAACAACAAAAAAACGCGTGGGGGACGCGCAAGTAGCCGTTGGCGTCCACCACTCAGAGGTACTTGGTAAGCGCTTTCACCTTTTTTCAGTTAACAGTAACGAGACGACACTATTGGGAACAACTACGAGTTCTAGGTTGTCCAGTGGGGACTTTCAATTTTTTGATGCAATAGACACTGTACAAGAAGTTAGTTCCCATTTAACAGAGACAGAAATTTCTGTTCTGGGTAATACACCAGATGTATCGAATAGACTGGAGGTGAGTGCGGACTGTGATAATTATTTGGCACACACACACCATGTGGGTAGTGGAGACACATTATGTGATACACCCATGTACGGTATTGATGCACGACGGCAGATCGTTGATACCACTATTACAAACATTAAAGTTGTTAATAATATTTGTAATAATAGGTTTGACATGGTCCACCGACTCAGAAGTGATCATACATGTGATGTAATTGTATATACACGTGAAGGGCAACGACAAGATGACGACACTAATATTTCGAATATTACAGATACAGACAATTTTACGACACAGTTTTTTGACAGTACTATGGATACAATCACTGTAGACAACAGTGATCCACTCAATGATTTGACAATTTATGAATATGAAGGACAATCACAAATTGTTGATACAGTTGGTTTAAATGCAAATAATGATGGTGGTTGTATTAATAATAATAATATTGATATGTTGTTCGATGTCAACGTGTGCTCACAGGTGAATAGTAATAGACAAGTAGATGCAGAAGGGGAATGTAGGTTGTTTTTTAAACCCAATATTGTGGTGAATAATAAGGGTGACTTTAAATTATACAATTATACTAATCAGTCTTTTGATAGTGAATGTGTTGATTTATTTTCAAAAGGTTTTAGTTTTGTACCCTGTAGGAGGGGGAACTTGGTAAATACCATTCTGGATTTGAAATTATTTACCCGTAAGTTGAACTTAAAAATATTGTATCAGAGTAATTCTTGGGGAGTTAATGAGAATGGCAGAAATGGATTGTCCAAACCTAGTACTTATAATCCACCCATGCATGACAAAGTGGCGTTTTTTGAAAAAGTGACCGAAAATGATATTAGGGATGCTTTATCTATTATAGTACGGATTTTAATAGTAGTAAAAACCTGACCAAACAGGAGGAAGTTATATTAAACAGGATTTTGGCCACAAAGAATATTAGAATTATGAAACCCGATAAGGGTAGCGGTATAGTGATAGTGGATAATAATGATTATGTTTCTTATATGAATGCCATGTTGGTAGAAGATACATACAGGGAAATTAGCAGGAATGAAATTAACATAGCACACAAAAGGATTGACACTACACTATTTGATATGTTGTTTCAGGGTGAGGTGGATGAACAGGAATGGCGATTTTTACAGAATGATTATCCTGTGATAAGTGGAATTTTCGGCATTCCCAAAATACATAAAGGTTTGGACAACTTACATTTTAGACCAATAGTGGACGGTAAACGTAGTAAGACACATTTTATAAGTCAATTCTTGGATTACCACTTAAAACCAGGTATTGTATTTTTTCCACATATCCTTAAGGACTCCTGGGATTTTTTGGGTAACATTAAAGCCATAGAATTTGAAGAAGGCGACACTTTTATTACTATGGATGTTTGTAATTTATACACTGTTATACCTCACGACAGTGGATTAGACTGGTTAGAAGAACAATTATATCACACTAACCTTTACGATCAGAATAAAATAAATGTTATAGTTAAATTAATGGGCATAGTATTAAAAAACAATTTTATATTTTTTGAGGGGGCCTATTATAAACAGGTTAGTGGAGTAGCCATGGGGGCAGCGTGTGCCCCAGGTTTTGCGAATTTTGTTTTGACCTATTGGGAGTTAAATTATGTGTTCAATTCAGAGTATTTTAAATACATCAAATTTTATGGTCGGTTTTTAGACGATTTATTTATTATATGGAAAGGGGAACAAGCTGTCTTAAAAATGTTTTTAGAATACATTAATAGTAGTGTATGGTTTCTAAATTTTACATTTGTTGTTAGCCAGGAAAGTATAAGTTATCTGGATATTAAGTTAACTTATGATAAAACCAAGAGGAAGCTTGTGTCCAACATTTATAGGAAGTCCACCTTCTCAAATTCGTACTTACATTTTGACAGTTGGCACCCTCACCATCAGAAAAAAGCGGTGGTTAAGGGCCAGATGGTGAGGGCTGCAAGAATGGTCAGTGAGGAGGTGGATTTCGAACATGAATTAAACTTCATCATTAGTTTATTTTCGAATAGAGGGTACCCATATGATTTTTGTAGTAGTATAGCTAAAGAAGTGAGAGGTAAAAGGCATAATGGCATTTATAAGGCCTTATTATACAGTAATGAGATGGTATCTAGTGATAGTCACCAAAGTCAATTTGTTGATGTGGGGAAGTTTATTTGCAATAACATTCCTTTGTACATCACCACATTTAGTGGTATTTCCTCGTGTATTAAAAACATTATTAATAAGAATTGGAAATTTATAAGTACAGACAAGTCACTCGGGGAAATGTTTAGAGGGGGTGTAACACATGTATTCAGGAAGGACACTTCTTTTAAGGATTTGTTTGAAAGTTTGAATGTTAACACTCATAATATTTCACACAAACCTAGGGGTAATTTTAAATGTGGCAGGTGTTCAACTTGTAAGTATTTGATCAACATTGATTCAGTTGTGACAGTCAACAACTACAACATTAGAATTAGCCAGCATATAAATTGTTATACTACTAATGTTGTTTATATTGCTGTTTGCCAACAGTGTGAAGGGTTTTATGTTGGCAAAACCAGTAGGCACCTGAGGGACAGGGTTAAAGAACATCTACTGGACATTAAAAATAATAAATTAACTAATGCTCTTGCCAGACACATAAACCAACATGAAAACCATTATTTTAGGTTTTTTGGTGTGTTACACCAGAACTTGGATTTACAAGGCAAATTAACCAAATATAATTTAGATCTGTTAGAATTGAGGATGCAGATATTACTTAATGCCAATCAATATCCTGGACTTAATGAATATATTAGTATTAAGCCCATTTTATGGTTAAATAATATTAAGGGTCACTAACATAGTTCTTAATTTGACCGTATGGTCATATTGATCACATACATTACCTATGCTTTGTACTATAAGGGTCTGCAGCATATATGCAAAGTACGGGTACAAATACATATACACGTATGGGACTCTGTTCTATGTTTAACATGTTTAATATTGGACACATTTTTTAACTAGATATACATACACTTTACAGTTTTAAATGTTGTGTATATATATAACCTACAATTTGAATACATATATATATATTTTTTTTTTCTACATTTTTTTATATATATATATATTTTTTATATATATATATATTTCAGTATATTAATATATATTTAGTTATATGTTTAATATTTATGGTGTGTATTTGTTTATTACCCCCTTATCTATTTTGAAACATATTTTAAATAATACATCCATTTTATAACAATATATCATTTTTATATTATATAACATATTATGTTTCTTTTATACATATAAAATAAATTATTATACATTGTATTATTTTAATATAATTGTTTTTGTACTGAATTGGCACAGATATCAATTGTGTAGTAGAATACTACATTTCCCTTATATATACTCATCTTATTACAATTACCTAGTATTATAGAATTAATTCAAGTAGCACACTTGCATACATATTTAATAGTTTTTTTAAAATAAACAATAAAATATAACAATTTTTAACATACACACATTTTTACATACACATTTATACATCAATTTTAGGCTTAAGGGAATTTCATTCATTCATTTATTTATATTTTTATGTTTTGTACATTATTCCGTTTAAAACAGTCAATTCCTATTGATTAGTGGAGTTTATTATATTCAACAGTTTTTTAAATTATTTGTATTAGCTGCTTTTTCATTTTGGTGTGTTTTTTAACTTTTCACGTGTTGTTGATTGGTTAATGGGCTCATTAATTAACATTGTGCATGATATTTAAGAGCTTCACATGCAGTATTTGATGTTCTGATGAAGTTCGTGTAATGGACGAAAACTAGGTCGACGCATTTTCTGCTTTTGTTTTATTTCAATAAATCTTGTTTGGAGCGTTTATGGGCCTTGGAATTTCTTTTGGAGTGTGGCAGCAATACTTTTTATAATACAGCAACTCTACTTCGGCTGTGCTGCCTTTTTTCCTACGTTTTGTTTTTTGGAAAAAATGCAAGAAGGACCCAGCCAAGCTAGAGTCTTCATTAATGTAAAACAAAGACTTTCCTGCATTAAAAATGATGCAAAAGTAACTGTTAGAAAAGTCTGTTTGCAGTTTGGAGCTAAGGTGTCGTAGCAAAAGATATAATGAGTATAACGATATATACTCCAGAGTTACCACTATTAGAAGCGAATGAAGAGCCTAGACAACACTGCTATAAATTAGATATATATTGTGTAAACAGATTATATTGTGAGGACCATCCTGATATAAAATCCTGTTGGTACAGCAGAACCAATCAGGCTATTTTTGGGGTAGCAAACTGAGAAATAATACTAACCACAATAGTTAGACATTAGAACAGAATGCATATCAAGTTGCCATAAAAATGCCTTTTGTTTAATAATTTTCTAAATTTGTAGGCTGAGCTGTCTTTTAAGTTACCAAGTATTCTCTGCTGTTACTATTATGTAACTTAATTGCATATTTGCTTCTGTAGTTTAATGAGTGCTAACAACTCACATATTTAAAAGCATATTAACGGGTACAGAAAGTACTGTACAGAAATCACTAAGCATAACAGACTGTCATCTTTGTTAATATATTCTGCACTTTCATTTCCTATGTCTGTATAGGTTTCTTTCTGTTTAAAACTACTTTCATTAAGGCAGAACATAATTTCTCAAGATAACTATCTTCTTTAATAACCCTTCAGCTGTCTGATTTCTTTCCATACTTTTCTCATTTTACTTATGTATCTGTACTAGGTGTTACTCCCACTTTCTTCAAAGCAACTTTGATTCCTTTGCTTTATTTTTAATTGCACAAAAATTGCCTTTAAGTGTTTTGATCTTTTGAATTTATATTTCTAATTTCCTTTTCTAAACAGCTATAATAAATATGATTTTCCCTGAAATTTCAATACATACAGTGTCAACACACACACACACACACACACACACACACACACACACACACACACACACACAAAAACACATGCTCATGATTTAACTGGGTTGTCCAAGTTGGAGGAGGTCATTTTAGTGGTGGACAGAGTACAGCTTGTTTAAGTGATTTGCTCAGCTCCCTGTTGAAATGTTGGCACTCGAAATGCCATGTGCTGAAAAGCTGTAAAAACTTGAAAATTGCTCTTCTCCTTAAAAATTCCTACACCCTACAAACTTATATTTACCAATTCAGAGATTGCCATACCTTAGTCAAAAGGGAAAATGCATCTTGGACTTTGTATATTTAAGTCCATTCTTTTGACCATTTCAGTCTATGTATTTCTGGACTCGCTCTAGCAGGAACCAACATTTCAGATGGTGACCAGCTTGCTCTCACAGATGCACGGTAGGAAAATGGAGACTGAATGAAACAAATTCAGGACTACAAATATGATTATGTGCATGTGTGATCCTTGCAAGAAAATCGCTCTCTCGCTCTCTCTCTTTCTCTCTCTGTGTCTGTTTGTGTGTGTGTGTGTGTGTGTGTGTGTGTGTGTGTGTGTATACACACAGTTATATATAGGTATTGGTGCACTCGTGTGTGCATTTAAAGAACATTTACTGCTAATCAGTTGATGCTGTACATTTTGCCAACATTTTGTTCTTACATGATTCTTTTTAGCTTTTTGTTTTTGTGCCTGCAGTAAACAGCTGGTGTTCTAGGCATTTTGCTTGCTCCAGCCCTGATTTACAGCTGCTTTTCTGATTGGTGGAGATTTTAAATATAACTTTTAATTTGTGATGAACACCAGGGCCTGCTGCTTTATTTGGCTAGGCTGCTAATAGAGTAACTAATTCTCACCGGACTTATCCTTGATACGTTTTGTGCACAAGCAGTGTATGTTGCAGATAGACATGTTATTTGATGTTGTTATTTTATTTTCAAGTATTTATAACCATTATCTAAGATTCCTTTCATTCACCATGATTATTCATGTAGCTTATATCATTGCTAAATGTTACTATCGGTAGTGCAACATGGATGTAGGCTGTACTGAGTAGCATGCAGCTATTGTTGTTTTCTTATAGAAATTGTTGTTCTTATCTCAGCTGTACTACCTTACATGCTGCTGCTGCTGTAGCTTGTTTGAGGCGATTCTTAATTTCCTGCAAATCAGTTGGTCAAATTAAGTTGCTGCTGTTATAACATCTACTTGCAGCTCCTAGATTCACAGCCGTCATTAACATCTTTTGATTTCTACATTTCTTTAAAACCACAAAAAAAAAAAAAAAAACAGCAGGGCAGAAAGTCACTAATAACCAAAACTCATTCTTCCTGCAAACCCATAATGAGGAAAGCTTAGAAATCAGCAAGAAACCAATTCCACTAAAAGGCAAGTTTCAGTTTTACAAAAAGTTAAATACATTCATACTTCCAAATATTAGCACTTCACCAGAACTATATAAAAAAAAAAATACCATCTCATCTTAAAATATAAAACCCTCAGAATCATATGATTTGAATCATCCAATAATAAAAGTATTACTAGCAAATTAATTATCCAAATGCTCCATCTAATAAATAAGTCACTTAAAACATCCTGAGCAGCAATAAATAGTACTGACCAATTAATAAAAAGGAAAATAACAAATATATAGATTATCCACTAAGAATTTATTGACAAACAATATATAGCATATAATTGCAATTAAAAAAATGCAA
Source organism: Protopterus annectens (assembly GCF_019279795.1). NCBI lineage: Eukaryota > Metazoa > Chordata > Ceratodontiformes > Protopteridae > Protopterus > Protopterus annectens. Next base: position 551,944,475 of record NC_056747.1, on the reverse strand, counting down.
TGTGTGTGTGTGTGTATATATATATATATATATATATATATATATATATATATATATATATACATATATATATATATATATACACATATATATATATACACACACACACACACACACACACACACACACACACACACACACACACACACACACACACACACACACACACACATAAAACAAATAAATGTGTGATAAAAGACTTTAGAAAATTATGTTTTTACTATTTTACCACATTTCTATCTTCAATTTGCAGTTTTGGAACAAGCCCATGAGAGTTCACAATCCTAACTGTATATAGGGAACTACAATGGCAACTGGATTAAATGTGGGGGGTGGGTAACACCTGGTTTAAATAATATATATTTCAATAAGTAGTGTCCTTAAATTAGCCTGTCTCCTAATCCTCTGCATATGCATGTGTGAGCAGGACTCCTAGATACTCACATTACTGTGTTTAATGTACATACCCTGCCATCATCTACAGTGAGCATTCTGTTCTTTTTTTGAAAAAACACATGACCTCTGATTTGGAGCTGCTGATATGCTTCCCAGTCACTTTACACATAGCAGCAAACAGTTTAGTGTATGCTGGAAAGAACAGTTAAGTGAAACAAAGATGATAATGTTATATTATTTATATGTGGTTACCAAGGTAGTGCACTGATCAAACCTAATCAATTCCAGGCACAGCTGGGGTGAAAATACTTTCACCGACTAGAGTAACAGTAGTAGTACAATAGTAGAACCTACAGAGATTAAGCTAATAGCATCAAAGGTTTAGGTATAATTGTAGTGGCTAACAGGGGACTAGCTGGTTCACCCAGTGCCTTGTGCCAGTCACTGAACTAGTGCCCCACCCCATTGCTCATAGTAAAGAGCACAAAAAAACACCCCCAACAGACCATGCATGGCAGTCTGCTGGATTCTGTTCCAGACTTGCTCTTTCCCTGAAATGCCGGTACAGAAAGAATCCAGGAATGGCACTCAGATTGTTTACCAAGTCATGTGCCCCCTTTGCCCCATCCTTGTTACACCACTACTGGTGGTTAAGCAACAGAGGTACAACTATTATACCATTGAAATTCACGCTTTCCAGATTTGTTTATGTCTTAAGATCCTGTACCTTTATTATTTCTAACCAAATCTCATACGCATCTACTGTCAAGCTATCATTGACATGTTAACTGACACAAAAGTTTTATCTTTAGAAATAGGGCTATGCCATCAATTGAGTCTGGCACTGCCCACTGCCTTATCAAAGAAAAGCATATTCAACAAATACAGGAGTTTCTCAAAATATTCTTTCCATTCCTGCAAGTGACCCTAATCAAAGTCAATGTCACTATTTTTGCTGATAACAGCCTGGAGAATATCTCCCCTCATAAGTCTGTCACCAGCTATTTTACTGAACCATATTTAAGACCATCAAAAATTCTTTGAGTTTGGTTGAACCAAACTCTTTCTACACCTGGGTCATTACTTTGACTAATTACTCCAGTTTCTGCCAACCTTGTTTGTTAGTATCTGCAATTCTTATCTAGAAACTCCCTCACTAGAACCGCAAAGAATTCCTTTCCATTAATTAGACTGCGATATTCAATGGTGGTGTTTCCTCTCAGTTACCTTCTGATTATTGCAATGATAAGCACCATCCACCATTTGGCCAAAGGTAGTTTTTGCTTTAAGGGAAAGCTGTGTGGATCTATCACCACAATTCCTTCCAGAGTAGGCAGGATACCAATACTGTGTATACAGGTTGAATCATCTACATCATGGTGGAACTGTTCATCTTCTACACTAACACTAGATCTTTCACCAGCATTGAGATGACTTTTCACACATGAAGTGCTATTGGGAAGGTCTCAGCCATCGAAGTCTGTTTTGCACATGCTTGCAATTTGACTGACACCTGACCACATTGTCATTTCATTGATATTTCAAAGTTGATCCCAGCTGGTCTGTATGTTTTACCCAACCACCCAATTCTTCCTTAGCTCTTGTTGTGGAAGTTGGCCTTGCTATCCATGCCACTGGCAAGATTCTCTAATTCTTCAAGTGAGCTATGGTATGATCAGCTTTTGCATCTGCCTTTGCCTGTCCCCTCTTCTTAAACCATACAGGAGCACAAAGCTCTAAACAACACAGCTGTATAGATCAGAGAGCAATTACAGCCAAGGACATCGAGTGGCATATGCTCTCTACTGATTTCAGTGCAACTTCTTTGGAAGAGGGGATAGCACTAGTACCAGAGCTGGATCCAGCACTAGGCGACCAAGGCAGTTGCCTAGGACCTGCTGGCTGGGAGAGGGCTCGCTGGCCAGGGATTTTTTTTTAATTAAAAAAAAAAACAAAAAACATTTTTAAAGGGCCTTCTTCTTTATGAATGCCCTTTGCATAGGTTTGCACATGTCTGTTGCACCTGCGATACATGTTTATGTCTTTGTCTTCTGCTCACGTGGAATTTGAATACCGGAAGATGTTTGGACTACAGACCAAGGACTGACAAGTAAGTGGTAGGTGTGTGTGTGTGTGTGTGTGTGTGTGTGTGTGTGTGTGTGTGTGTGTGTAAATGTGGTAGGTAGGTAGGGGCGTATGTGTTTATAAGAGATAAACAAATGGCAACAAACCACACATTTTAGGAGCAAGAGACCAAAACATTTATAGACTTATAGGTTCATAGTGTGTTACTAGGCTAATGACCCGAGGGGCATTTGTAAGCCTAGCCAAGTTTTCCAAAAAGAATAATGATGTCTTGTATTGAAATAGAAAATCGAGGACCAGGTATTTATAAACTATCTCTGTCCATAAGGGACATGGTTGCCAGGCCTGCTATAAATTTCCTATTTCCCATGCACTGGTCTAAGTTGCACTTACAGTGGGTAATAGGCAAACTCGGCTTCACAAGGAATGGATGCCTGTTCCATAGGAGGGGCAGTCTCTGGGACACACATCTGTCTCTCCAGCATGTTCTGTTTTTATCACAAAAGTCCCGACTGTGGCCAAGGTGATCTCAGTTTAAGCAATTTATGTGCTTGATGGGTTTGGCAAGAGGGATGAGCATGCCTGTCCTGAGGAGGAGGGACTATTTTAAGTGTCTCTGTAGGGGAGTATCGATGTTATTGAAAAGAGTCCAAGTTGGAGTGGCCAGGAGGACAACAGTAGGCAAGGCCACTTGATAGACCTGCGGGCAGGACACACATTCAGGCTACTTAACATTGCCTGCCCAGCCTAACACTGATTTTAGCATTTAAGAGAGTTGCTTGTCAAGGGGGGAAAAGTGGCTATCTAGGATGATGGCATCACTCTCAGATCTTACCTCACTTCTCGGCTGTGTAAAATCTGGGATCCCCCCCCCCCAAAGCTGAGACCCTGGGTATGAAGGAATAAATGAGTCAACATATCAGCAGGAGGGCGGCTTGACAGTTAGTGGGTGCCAAATGAAAAAAAAAGAGAAAATAATTTATATGGAGCTGTAACTTGGTTTGGTTGGGGGGGGGGGGGGGGGGGGGCAGCTGTGAGTACAAATTTGAAAATCCTAGCTACACTCCTGATTACAACCTCTTCACCATGTTGGGGTCACATTGCCAAGAAGATTTTACACTGGCAGATGCACAGAAACTGTGTTGCACAGTTGTTTAGCTTTTAATTAGGCACTCTTCATTAGAATGTAATTCCAATAATATGGCTCTTTACTGAATAGTGATGACTGCAGCAGGTTTCTTATCAATGAACCAGCAACATCCATGATAAAAGCCACATGGCATCAAATGACATGGAAATAAAAGACAAAGAATCTATTAAATAGTTAAGGTCCACCAAACATTTCTTGATGTTCAAAGGAATGATATACTATTAATGAAGCAATGCATTCCATGCTAACAGCACACAGAGTAAGGAAGGTAACTATCTAGTCACTGTACAAATTTTTAAGGAAGCAATGAACAAAGACAACATGATGTTACACTTCAGTTAAAAATGAGAACATTCTACTCTACAGAAAAGGTATCCAGAAGAACCAGGAAACATACAGTCAAGTTCAAAGAATACTTAAGTTATAAATGACAGTCTATTCTGAGTGCAAGTTGATTTTTAGGGCCTATATTATATTAACGCACGCTTACAAAAATGAACAATAATTAATTGACCCCATGTAAGCGAAAGCTCACAACGTCGAAACCTCAGAACAGTGATTTTTTTCCAAGGGAAAAAAAATCGCTGTTCCAAAATAAAAACAAAACTTTAAAACATTACATAATGTGGGGGGCTGTGCCCCCCTCACCCCCCTACTTAAATATACCAACTCCAATATTGCACTACAGTGCCAAAAATGGCAAAGTAATGAAAGCGGCCAAGTGAATTCTTTCCCAGGGAAAGAATTCACCGAAAAGCCGCTTCACTATTTTGCCTTTTCGCTCTTCTCGGTTCGATTAAGATGCATTCAACAAACTGCGTCTGTGCTCTCATAATAGGAACCTGATTTTTATTTGAATAGCACTAAAATATTTTAATGCCTCTCATTTTAAACACTGATCTCTTTGTATATATTACAGCCATGGTATTGATTTTCTCAGCATCTATTTGCTTACAAAGTCATTTAACCAGATACTGATACCAGGCCAAGTTTGAACAAGGTCCATGTGTATCACTCCTCCACCCTGGCTCACAAATACAAACAAACAAATAAAAAGAGGATCAACATTAGTAACAAAAAATATATATATATATATATATATATATATATATATATATATATATATATATATATATATATATATATATATATATATATATATATATAGATATGTATATATATATATTTTTTTTTGATAATTCTGCATATCAACAATAAATACCTGATTTGTCATTTTTAAATAATACAAACTGCATTGCAGCGGTAGCACTGTCGCCTCACAGCAAGAGGTTCTCCCGTTCGATTCTTGGCTGGAGCACCTTCTGTGTGGAGTCTGCATGTCCTCCCCGCGGTCGAGTGGCGTTCGAAAGACATGCGTGAATGGGCATGCCTTCGTTGTAGGCTTGGCATCGTGCTGGCACCTCAGCACCATAAAAATCAGCTGCCAAACATTAGCGGACCAGAGTTCTGCTGTGGCGACCCCTAACCGGGAAAAGTTGAAAGAAGAACAAGAACAACAAACTGCATCAAATAAGCTCTGCAGCAAAAGCAGGGAAGTATGTTTCATTCTTTTTTACTCAAAAGGGGACATGTAATAATATGAAGAAAGACTGATAATCTGAACACTTCCAATACAGCAAGAGTTCTTGTAGCTCTCAGATGGATAGCATGTCATCATGCACTTGCTACAGCTGGGGATATGCCAACTTTTCTGGGTCTATATTAGTTTGCCGAAATCACATTGTAGCGAACATCTAATCGTCAACCCTTTTCAGCAAAAATCATTTCAGCTATTCACTAAATTTACCGAGACAAGGAAATACTTGCTCTACAGTGCAATGGACCGACAGCTAAGAAAGCGAACCCACTGCCCCACCCCCGATGGGGGACAGTGCCCCCCAGCTATATATAACAATGAGATTGCACTACAGTAGAGGAATGGGCAAGGTTGTGCTGTAGGGAAAGTATTTCCTTACCCTCATTAACTTCAGCGAATTTCTGAAACAAATTTCACTGTATGATGGTCAATGATTAGGTGTTTGCTGAAATGCAATTTTGACAAACTAATATTTTTCTGAAGGTAAAGCTGATTGAGCAGCTCTCAGCTGGAGTTGGTGCTGATGTGGTAAGATTTGATGTCTTCTCAATGAAAAGTTGGAGCAGTCTTCTGACTGATGCAGTTTTTGGAAGAAGCTTGATGTGAATGATTAAAGTACTTTTGTGGAATACAGGTTCATTCTTCAACTACTGTTTTAGTACAATTTCAAACAGAATTTTTGCAGCAGAATTTGTCTTGAAGAGAATAGAATGCAAATAAATGTCTCTATCCATTACTCTGTTTCATTTAAACAATTGAATTCCTTTTCTTTAACACTGAAAACACAACTTTTTAACTGCTTTATAGTAAAATATTACATTGTCTCCTTCTCTGTCATCTGTGGTTTAAATTAACAAGTTGCAAGTATCAGTGCACGCAGCATTTTATTCTCAAGTGTTTTTGTATAGTGTTGCCACTGGACATGTTATTGTGCATTAAGTTTATACACTTAAGAGGCTTTAGAAGCTGATAATGAGAAGGAAGCAGGTATTCTATAGTATCATAGTAGGTTACTTTGATGATGGTGACGGTTTGATTGGATCTTTCTGGTCAAATTTGACTCATGAGAATGTTTCACTGAAATACCTGTTGGTCAAATACTATTGCTGTAGTATTGAGAAAAGATAGTGCCTTTTGGTTTAGGGTAGAGGTTTGGAGGTCTGAGATTTCACTAGTAATAGGTTCATAGGTGTGTACTAGGCTAATGGCCCTGGAGCATTTACAAGCTTAGCCCATAGGATTATCCTGGCATCATGCCACCCGCCCATAGTTCCTAGTGCCTCTGTCAAGTACAGCCACTGGAGTGATCCCTGTGGTGAATTTTCTATTTGCCATCCTCTCATCAAGACTTCTCTTGAAGAGGGCCAGTGAGGTGCTCTTCTTGACATGTATAAGAAGTCTATTCCATAGCATGGGCAGTCTCTGGGTTATGAACCTGTCTGTCAAGCATGTTCTGTTGATTGTGGTAGTGAGGTTCTGGTCTCTGGAGTGTGTGGTACGGAGGGATTGGAATTTTTTTAGAGGTAGCATTTTTAACAGAGCTGGGTCAGACATGTCTTTGTAAGTCAAGCAGAGAACATCTCTAAGTAGGCAATATGAGACAGAGAATAGTTGGAATTTTTTGAGTCTGACCATACAGGACAAGTGTTTAAGGCCTAGGATCCTCTTTGTGAGGTACTTTTGCGGCCTCTCCAGTTGTTGGAGGTGTCTAGTGAGGTACATGCCAAATGGGGCATTGTACTCGATGATTGGCCTAATGAGGGAAGAGTAGAGGGAGACAATGACCTCTTTCCTCCTGGTTGTAAAACCCTTAGTAATGAGATGTGCTACATAGAAGGACTTTCTGACCACAGTGGCAATGTGGTGGTCAAAAGAGAGGTTGCTGTCAAGTCGTATTCCCAGATCTCTTATAACGCCTTCTGTGTTCAGTGGACTACCATTGATGTGGTAATTCAAGGGAACTGGGTTTTCCCAAGTGGGATGACGACACATTTTTTGGCATTGAGCTTAAGGCTATGGTTCTGATACCAGTCATTGGTGTCATTGAGGCCTTTCTGTAGGGTGTCAACACCACTTGGGGAGTTAATAATAGCTTCCAACTTGCAATTGTCTGTGAACTTTGTCAGCCAGAGTCCCTTCGTGTTGGCTTGGACTTCAGAGAAATAGATACCAAACAGGAGTGGACACAGGACCGAACACTGTGGGACTCCACTTGTGACTGGTCGACAGTCTGACTTGGAGTCAGCCACTTTCACACTATGGATTCTATCTGTGAGCCAGTTTGTAACCCACCTAGTGGTATAGGGGTTGATGCCTAGCTTAGTGAATTTTTCTATGATTCCTGAGTGGGGAATGGTATCAAAGGCCTTGGCCAGATAGGTAGGCTGTATGAACCTCTTTGCCTTCATTCAAGATCTGGCAAATGACTCAAAGAAGTCAACCAAGTTGAGCAGGCATGATCTATCCTTCACTAAACCAAACTTTGTAGGATCTAGAGTTTGGAGATTCCCTATATCCTTGTTTATTAGGTCCATGATGATGGCTTCCAGCATGATGATGCGTTCCATAGCTTTGCATATCAGACTAGTCAGGCTAATGGGGTGATAATTCCTGGGGTCTGTAGTCACTCCTCTCTAGTGGAGAGGGTTGACTGTAGCAGTGCACCATTCAGTAGGGAGAAAGCCTGAGGTGAGGCTGTGATTGAACATGGCACACAGGTGAGATGCCAGTTGACACTGTAGTTCATATAGTACACAGCCAGGGATATTGTCAGGTCCCATAGAAGTTGTATTCTAGGCCTTGGACAGTTTTGTTTTAACCTGTGCAGCAGTAACACTGGGTGCCTGGAAGTCTACTGGTATTGTGACTGGTCCTTTAGGGGGGAGAGGGGTAAAGCTAGTACTGAATCTGTCGACCAGCATATTGGCAATATCAGTTGGCTCAGTATAGGAGGTACCATTGTGCAGTAGCGCAGAACAAATTTGGGTATTGCCATGGAGATTCTTTACATAACTATAGAAGGCCTTGTGGATGTCATTACTATGTGCTGCAATTCTGTTTTTATAGCTAGCTTTAGAGGATTTGATGAGGGATCTCAACCTTTTGTTGAGGTTGATAAGGGAGTTTTTCCAGTCTTGGGACTTCACTTTATTCTGCATCAGTTTCCTCCTTCTGTTGTAGAGTTTGTTAATGGCAAGAGACCACCAGATTGGCTTCCTTTTTTTTTTTTGAGGAGAATGTCTTGGATTCTAAAAACAGAGGTGGCTAACTTCATGGCACCCATGCAAATGGAGAATAGTTACATGACTGCCGAATCGCACACCAATGCACTGCATGAATACATACACAAATGCATGGATCTCGGCATATCCAATAGAACCAAGACATTCACTAGAAATCCATATCCCTCCCACTCCCCCCACAAAGTTAGCTTTGGAGAAATTTTTCATGGTGGTTACCTTTGTGGGGGGAGTGGGAGGGATGTGGATTTCTAAGGTGATTAGTTTGTGGTCGGATCTAACTAAGGAGGAGTTGACTGTTGGTGTAGAGCAACAGTTGCCCATATTAGTAATGACCAGGTCAAGGATTTTGCTACCTCTAGTGGGGGTAAGAACCAGCTGTTCCAGAGCACTGGAATTAATGAATTCCAGAAAGCGTTGGGCAACTGTATTGTTACATGAGTAGTTTTCCCTAATATTCTCCAGGGTGCTTAGGAAAGTGGAGTGTGAGTCTTTAGACATAGTTGGGGACCTATAGCAGGCTATGACCTCAATCGCTGTCTTACCCAATGTTAGCTGCACCTGAACTATCTCAGATGCATTATGTTGGGCTACCAGTCTGGAGGTGTGTGCATCCTTTATGAATATGGAAATATCACCACCTTTGGAGCTTCGGTCCAAGTTCTGGGGCCGAAAGATGTGCAATGAGTTATAACCTGGCAGTGCAGGGATGCTTTCTGCTGCCTTGAAAAAGGTCTGTGTTACAGCACAAATGTCGATGTTCTCCATTTTAAAGAGTGCTTCAAGTGAGTACATTTTGAGATTTAGACTTCTAGCGTTGAGCAGCATAACCTGCAGTTTGCATTAATTTGTAGCTGTTACAATGGTAATTTGGTCTTTGGAACACCGCCTAATAAAAGGCACTATAGGAGTGGCAAGAGTCTTGGCCAGTATGCGGAAGCCCAGGGGTGACAGATGCAGGCCATCTGTCGCAAAGCATCGAGATCTGTCAATCATCATCCCAGGCAGACAGATACTGGATCCCCTTAGAATGACACCAGAAACTTAGCCAATTGTTGAAATCAACCATTTTCTGCTTGTACTGTGGTATCATTCTGGGTGATGGTAGGATGCTGTTCAGGGCTAGGGTCATACTCGCCTGCGCTGCATAATCCTACAGCTTCTCCATGTCTCTTCATGTAGTCCAAGGAGGTACGTTTTAGGTCATTCACATCCACATGTACAATGACAGAGTCATATTTGTACCTGCTGTTGAGGGACCTGAGTGGGTGCATTATGTGGCGGATCCTGGCGCCTGACAGGCAGCTGACTGTTACTTTCTCCTTATTCAGCCTAGTGAGTGGGACATCAGTGTGCCTCACTATGTAGTCACCTATGACTAGTGTGTTGGGCATGCTGTTTTCCCTTAGGGGCTTTGGTTGAGTGAAACACTGTTTAGGAGAGGTATGTGTCTCATGGTTAGCGATGTCAATGTTTCAAAGGTTGAATGAATAAATCAATTAATTTAAAAGACAGACCAACATGTTAGTACAACGGCTGCACTGTTGCCTCACAGCAAGAGATTCTCCCATTTGATTCTCAGCTAGTGTGCGGGGAGTGCCTGCTGTGTGGAGTCTGCATGTCCTCCCCGTGGTCGAGTGGCCTCTGAAAGACATGCGTGAATGGGCGTGCCTTCACTGAAGGTTGGGCGTCAGGCTGGCAACCCGGCACCATAAAAAATCTACTGCCAATAATTAGCGGACCGGAGTTCCGCTGTGGCGACCCCTTACCGGGAAAAGCCAAAAAGACAAACAACAACCAACATAAAAAGTAGAAAATCAATTTTATGTAGTAGAGAAAGTCTTCTTGCAGTCTTGATATGTGCATAATGGATGTGTGTGCCACCGTTGCAGAAGTTAAAATTTGTCACTCTGTGGACATTCATCTTCTAAGAACATATCTCATTCCAAGGATATACCACTTCTCAGTATTTAAAACAAAAACTGCAAGCTTCTGCATCACATTGTTTATATTTGACTGATTCATGGGCTTGGCATTTGGATTTTTTGGACTGTGTGAGCTGCTGTGTCTGTCAGAAGATAAAACAAATACTCGTGTATGCTAATGCTTGAGGATTATTCAGTGAAATGGATTTCAAACCTACTGAAATTTGTCTAAGTGAAATCAATGTTTCTGGTGATATTACCTTTGACTAGCTGACTTAGAACTCTTGATGTTTCGAGACTCAGGACAGTTTGCTTGAAACTGCAAGAGAAACAAGGAGCTTTGACAAAGTTTTTCATTATTAGAAGGGTAGACCTCTTGGCTAGAAGGGCAGATGAGTTTGGTAAAGAAAAAAAGAGTCCTGTATGATGCTGTGAATAGAAAGGAAAGAGAAGAAATTCACAAGATCAAGAGACCAATTTCAATTGTTATAAATGCTAGATGTGACTGAATACAAAAACAGAAACCTCACTGAAAAAATAATTACAAGAATGTTGGTAAAATATAAAGAGTTGGCGATGGATTTAGAGAAACAGGTAACTAACCTTACTGTAGATGTTGTCTGCCCATAACATGGAAGCCTACCGAGCAGCATATCATAACATTTAAAAAATGCAGTTTTGGGGGTAAAGGGCAAACATTTGCTTCATATCTGACTCTTAGCTAAATTTAATGTGGGATCACGTTTGTGATTATGTAAAAATTACTGAAGAAGGAAACTATAACATATTTTATGTCAATGTTCTAACCTTAAATCCTTACTTTACAGAATTTCAGAAACATACAACGGAATGTGGAGACTGAAAAACATTGACCACTGAATATAAAATATGAAACCAAAGCAAAATTAATCCAGGCAAGGAAATAATGCGGAAGTATAAAAACATTTTGCGGATTTTTCTTAACTGCAGGGAGAAAATGTGGGTATTTTTTCCAATGCCAAGGTCACTGTTCCTCAGAGAAAAAGCAAAAATTTAAAGTTTACTCATAAAATAGCCAGACTTTTCTCTGAATAATTACTATTTTGTAGTTATTTAAGAGAAGATAGGTGTAGAAGGCAGCTCCTTACATGATGTTCTGTAGCATTTGTTTAGCTAAGTTGCTTGGGTCTTATATTTTTAAAACTTAATTTCAGCAGCACGGTTTTGTGAATATGCTTATTTCAAAACAAAAAATAATGGTGCTTATGTCATCATTATACAAATAGCAGAGGTATAATTTCTTCTTTCAAGCAATCTGATTGGCTAAACTACATTTTATACAGGTATAAAATAATGGATTACCCAGCAGAAACACAATGCAACTGATTTGATTTCTTAACAAGGACTGAATCTATAGTTTTCATGCAAAAAGAATGAAAGTACAAACCAACAATCTCTCGCTCTCTGTGTGTGTGTGTGTGTGTGTGTGTGTGTGTGTGTGTGTGTGTACGCATGTATATACTTTGTGTGTGTGTGTGTGTGTGTGTGTGTGTGTGTGTGTGTGTGTGTGTGTGTGTGTGTGTATACATATATATCTGCACGTGTACACAGACACACACACACACACACACACACACACAAAATACATAAACATATTGGTACTGTGCCTTTCATATCCCACCTGAAAGTAAAAAAAAAAAATACCCTTAAAACTGTAAGGACTGAAAGTACTACATTAGGAAGGAAAAAAATATTGTAAAACATATATCTATATATTTATATCTATACATGTAGCTATATATAATTTGTATGCAAATAAATAAAACACTTCAAATTGCATTATTGCCTGAGTATTCATATGTGAGAGACAATGATACTCAATGGTAATTACAGCCTACGTATTTTGCAGCCATAAAACCACTCACCTGTATAATGTATTTGTATTGTGTAGAAGCAGTTAATGTTACCGGAATGAATGGAACACTGTGGGTTGCTCATGTTGTCATGAGTTATTCTTCTGACGGCAGCTCATCATGTCATGAGCAACATAGATCATTATCACCAGTTCAGTAATATTTACTGCTTAAACACAGATTATAAGCTTCACCACGTTTGGTTACTGTAATACAAGATGTAGAAGCTCAAATCTGCACACTCAGTGTGTACCAAAGTTCAGTATTCTGGATTTCATAATGCAATTTTTGACTTGTCCCTTTGTAAGTGTATTTGTTTTTCTTTTTCTTTATTATTGTATCTAATACATACATGCATGTACAGTCCTGTCATTATACTCGGTATCCTATAGACTGCTAAGATGTGACCTGTGCCTAGCATACATGGCATCCTCCAACCCAGTGCAGATGTATTTACTGCACATAAGCAACTCAAATGGCATCAGAAGTACTCAGTCTACTGATGTAAACCTCTTTTGAAGCATCAACAGAATGGTTTGAAGGGACTGATATATCTTTCAAAGGACACATCTGTTCTGGAACAGACTTCCTATCCACGTAAAACAAAGCTCATCCCCGTCTCCATTCAGGCGGATTTGGATCTATGGATGGGAAACAGAAATTTATTCCAGGACCACCTCATGTACTACTAATAGGCAGGTGCTCCGAAATTTTTTGACCCATGCATGGGTCCCCTCAAATTATCTATTGTATGATCCCAGTTATTCTCATTGGGGTAATATATAATTATCGATCATGGGATAGGTATAGCAAATCTATAACCAAATGGAATATATTAATTCATGCACCAAATGGAAAACTGGTGAGGCTTAAACTGACCAGAAAGGACAGTTGCTTAGTACTTACCTAAGAACCTAGTTCCTGTAATTGTACTTCTTTATATATGACCCAGTCAGTCATTTAGTCATTACCTTTTACATGTGTAACAGATTGTCATTAGATTATTACTTATTGTACCAAATATTATATTTGAATTTATAAGTGGCATGTGTGGTTTATTCATTCACTGTCTGAAAAGATGATCGGATAACCACATATAGTATATGCTTTATAACTGTTATACAATATCCACTCATTAAGACTGTTATGTAATCTATCTGCTAGCCTCAGTTATTGGTCATTGCTTTAAAGGATCAAAGAACCAGTCCACTTACACTGACAAAAATAAGCGTGTGTGTGAGTGAGTGTGCATACGTATGTACATATAGGTGTGTTTGTCTATGTATGTGTGTGTGTGTATATATGCACATATAGTTTTATATATATATATATATATATATATATATATATATATATATATATATCTATATATACACACACACACACACACCTAATCCATAAATTTATACTACTTTAGCTAGTATCGGTTAGCTAGACACTGTTATAATAAATGAATAAACACGTATCTGTATGTGTATCTCTCTCTTTCTCTCATTTTATATTTATATGTATATATATATATATATATATATACATATATATATATATATATATATATCTGTGCGTGTCTATATGTACACACACACACACCATTAAATCAAACCTGATATACTGTTTAGCCAAGGAGACGGTATTAATCATTTTAACAGAAATCCTGATCTCATTCGAATAATATAACAGCATTAACATGAATTTCATTGATTATTATGTAATTACTAATTTACAGTTCCTAGGTTTTGTATTTAAGGATTTGAGCTTGCAGTATCCTGAGGACTTCTTTCACTGGGTTATAGAAATCTTGGAGTTAATGTATTTAAGTAGTATTCTTTCTTTTCAAGTTGTGATGTGTCAACAACTCTTACAAATACATAGACCGAACCTCTTTGAAGGATATCAGGAGATATGTCTACATTGCATTGCTTTGCAATCGCTCTCGGCAAATATTAAATATTTTGACAATGTGTTTTCTGTTCAGATCACTTACAAGAATAAAATAAAAGATTTGAACAGCACTTTTGCAGTACGGACATCCCCCTAGTATCCCCCCTTTGGGTTGCTGCACACTCCACACTCATCCATGTTTATGTATACTACCTCTGTGATGGCACAACGGTGAAGAAAAGATCAAATTACCTTTCACCACCTGCAGCTGGTCACTTACAACAGATACAGTTTGTAAGACACAGGTGGCATAATGGTTAAGGCCTTTGCCTCCCATATGCAAGGTTTGATCCTGAATGGCCAACGCCTGCATGGATTAAGCATGTTCTCCCTGTGTTTTTGTGGGATTCCTCCCACCTCTCTCCCCAAAAAATACTCTAGGTATTTCCACCTTAAACTCACCAAGAATGGCATTCTGGGCAGGATTACAGATTCTAGATGGTGCCTATATAGGAAAATTTGTATAGACTAGCATCTATGGGCATCAACTATGGTACACAGTATCCTCTATATAGGAGAATATGGATCACAGCCTGTGTGCCATGTCAGGCTGGTCACTCAATGATGTAAAATTTGTCTCTAGATGATTTAATCATGTAGACTAATGTCATCAAAATTGGCAGGGTATTTGACACTGTGATTATAACCCGGTCAACTCTGACTTGTGCCAAGGATCTCAAACTAATGGTGGGAGGGGTCTATGTGCCCCTATTGGCCAGTTTGTACCTGGCATAAAGACCGGTGGTCCTGATTCAATGAGCTACTGTCCCAGTGTCCAGTTGCCCAGCATGAGGGTTACCTGGGTAAGTCTGTTGAGTGAAAGCTGGAAGTAAAAACTATCTACCTGCCAATCATGGATTTCTACTCTCACTATAGGTTTACTGAGAGGGCACAACTTGCAAGTAGATGACATGATGGTAATGAAGAGTGTGGACATCCTCTGTATTAAGGAGATAAGATGGAAGGGCAATATAGCAGAGTTACATGGTTTGGGATGCAAAGTCTACTACTCGGGGGGGGGGTCAGGCGAAAAATAGTGTGGGAACTGCAGCTAGGAAAAACCTTCAGGAAACAATGCCAAGATGTCATCAAAATTACCAATAGTATCATAGCAATCAGACTACACTGTAAGGAGAGGGCAGTATTCATAAGTTCATCTTACACCCTTTGCATGGTAGTCATAGTGAGGAAATGAGTGAATTCAGGCAGTAGTTGCAGGACCTACTAGATATACCAGGAAAACATGAGTAGGTGTTGATAATGAGGTGCCTCCCACATATTTAGACCAGCTACTACACAGACATGGACTACAGGTGAAATGTCTCGATTTACCTCAAAAATAATTATACCACAAGGCTGGTTAAACCGGACAATCCACATGAGTTTCTCTGTGTTCAAATCACCATAAGGAAAATCCCATACCACTTCCTGGCAAGTTATAGGTCCCCCTCTATGACCCTCTGATAACCCATAACATGTATTTAAACTTACTGGACACATTCGCCATCCAACCCAATACCATATTTATGGGTGACTTCAATTACCCACATTATTAACAGGGAATCACATATGACATCCAAATGTACAGGTACAGAGCTTCTTGGATTTTGTAAACACAAACTCCCTGGACCAGATAGTCAATATGCCAACAAGGGGTGCAACTATACTTGATCTGGTCCTCACTAATACACAACCGCTAGTGTAATGTCTTGTCTGCTAAGGTCAGGCCACAAAATGGTCTCTTTTAAAGTAAAAAAAAAAAAACTTTGAACCCCAGCTAACCCTGGAATATTCAGGAACTACTTTAAGGCTAATGTCCTACTATTAAGTGATAACTTGGCAACATTTCAAGCTCCCATAAACACTGAGAACACTGCTGCCTATGCAGACTTGTTCACAAAAACCCTATACAAGCATGTTAATAGCAGCATAGAGGCAGCTGTATCCACCTGGAAGAAATACACAACTAACCTCAAAAAACAAGCCACCCTGGTGGAATCATAACACCAATATGCTGTATGACAGAAGGAAGAAAATCATGGCTAAAACTAGGAGATGCACACCCAGCAGGATAAAAGCACTCATCAAACTAGGCAAACATCTCAATGGACAAATAATGTCTACAAAAGCCAAATTTGAGGTATATTTAGCCTCCCAGGACAAGGACAAACATGAGGCATTTTTAACTATGTCTGCAACCTCAAAGGCAATACACAATTGTGTGCAGGCCTTATTGTAAATCGAGCCATCTGTATCGACCAAGCAAATATAGCAAAGCTACTGACCAACAAATTCAGTTCCAACTTTACCCCTATCTCTCCATCAACCATCCCTCAGAAAATACCAACAAATATAGCTCCCCTGCTATCACTAGGGAACAGGTTCTTAATGCTCTCTCTAAGGCCAAGAACACTGCATCAATGGGCCCAGACAATATCCCAGAATGCCTTCTAAATAGCATGTAAGATTATCTAACAGGGCCTCTGGAACTGCTATTTCACTGCAGCCTTCAAACAAGCTTCGTGCCTCATGAATGGAGAACAGCAACAGTCATCCCTCTTCACAAAGGTGGGCCATCTATAGACCCTGGGAACTGCAGACCCATAAGTTTCACTAGTCTCGTATGCAAAACCAGGAAAAGAATTATCATGGAAATGATCAGTAATGACATAGGAAGCCTCCAGACACTGGACCCAATCCAATTTGGTTTCAGCAAGGGCAGGCCATGCTTACTCAACCTGATGGACTTCTTTGAGAAGGCCACAAAAGCAATGGATGAGGGCAAAATGGTTCCCACTGCCTACCTTGTCCTGGCTGAGAAATCTGACACAATCCCCCACTTAAGCATTGTTGACAAACTTAAGAGGTTAGGTACAAACCCTTATATAACACAATGGATAGCCCACTGGCTCACAGATAGGACCCAGGAAGTTAGAATTGGGGAGTCTACCTCTGCAAACGTGCCAGAGCCATGGACTAAAACTAAATGGAAAGAAATGCATAATAGTATCAGGAAGTCATCCACCCCAGTAACTATCATATCAACAGCACACCCCTAAGAGATGACCCAGTATTCAGGGACTTGGGGACACACAAAGCCAATAATCTAGCCTTTGACCATCATGTGTCTACAGTAGTGAGGAAATCATTCTATGTTGTGCAACTTATAAGCAAAGGTATGGCATCTAGGTCCAATGATGTCATTGTTTCACTTTATTCGGCATTTATCAGAATTATCATAGACTACAATTTCACCTTTGGTATGTACCTAACAGGCATATTCAAAAATTATAATGTCCACAGTGGTTACTCACTAAAAGAATACAGGGAATAAGTAACGCATCCTATGCAGACTGCCTCAAGGCCCTATCCCTGTATTCTGTCTTCTACTTGCTGCTGAGTGGAAATCTATGTGTGGCATACAAGGCATTGCCAGACTCCACTCTGCCAGACCTTCTGCATTTCTGCAATACAAGCTGCAGCAGAATTACCCATTCTAAAGGCTTAAACCTTGGGTGTGATATAAATAGGTCCTGCTGAAGAGACAGGTATGTATCCCAGAGACTACCTCTTCCCTGGAACAGGCTCCTCGTCCATGTGAAGCAGAGTTTTTCCCTAACCCAATTGAAGTGTAACTTGGATTATTAGATGTGGAACAGGAAATTCATCCCTGGTTTGGCACCTGTGTGTCCAATGGACATAGGTTGCCTATAAATGGTTCATCTCCCAGGCCCCTGCTTGTAAATGTTTCAAGTCCCAAGCCCCTGCTTACATTTATCAAGGGTACCAGAACTTGTCAGAGATTTGGGATGCATGGCTAGGCTTAAAAAGGCCCTTTGTGATCATTAGCCTAGTAAACACCTATGAAACTATATCAGGACAGACAGACAGAGCAGGTTATGGGGACTAGGCTTAAAAAGGCCCTTGTGGTCATTAGCCTAGTAAACAGCTATGAACCTATATCAGGACAGACAGATAGAGCAGGTTATGGGGACTAGGCCTAAAAAGGCCCTTGTGATCATTAGCCTAGTAAACACCTATGAACTTATGAACCTATATCAGAAACAGACAGATAGAGCAAGAGATGGGGACTGCCTTGGTCTGCATGGATGGGGAAACATGAATAAAAAGTCGAGGTCATTCTAGACTTCTGTCTGGACAATGGCTTGAAAGTGTCCAACACATGGTTCAGCAAGCATCACAGTCACAAGATGACATACAAGAGTGGCCAGCATGCAACACAAGTGGACTTCATCCTAATAAGGAAAGGGCACTAAGGTAGAATCAGTAATAGCAAAGTCATTCCCTGTGAAATGGCTGGCCCACAGCACAAATCAATGCTTGCTAAAATCAGTGTTATGCAATGGTTCGAGAATGCTCCAAGGTCAAAAAGACTACTTTGAAGACCTGGAATTTGAGTGGAGATAATATATATGAGCTTGAGGAAATACTTAGAGCTCTAGCACCTGATGAAGAAGAGGAAATAGGAGGAATTGAAGAATAAGAATAACAGCACTTCAAAACAGCATGTCTGAGGAGTAAAGAGCAGATATACAGGAAGCACACATGTAGAAATAAGGTACATGCAGAAGTCTAGGAAGTCAACAACAGAAAGGAGGAGTGCAGGAAATAGTGGGAGATAGAAAAGTCAGACAAGGCTAAGAGGTAATACTGATTGTCTAAAATCAGAGACTAAGAGAGCAGTTGCCAAAGCAGAGAACA
Organism: Protopterus annectens; assembly: GCF_019279795.1. NCBI lineage: Eukaryota > Metazoa > Chordata > Ceratodontiformes > Protopteridae > Protopterus > Protopterus annectens. The sequence goes on along the minus strand of NC_056747.1, from coordinate 551,925,528 downwards.
AGGTATGACAGGCACTCTAAAAGGTTCAGGAAAGGGACACACCAGATGGTACAAAAAATGTCAATCAGGTTGCAAAGGAAAGTCAGAAAGATAAAGAGGATACTCATCAGATACACTTCACAAGGGATGTCAGCAACAACCTGATCAGCAGTCCACAGGACATCAAAGGCAGGTGGAAAGAGTACATCCAGCAGCTCCTAAATGAAGAAAACTCCACAAAAGCTGTACAGCCCCAGACACAGTCGACAATGAAAGAAGAAGAGAAGCTCACCCTAGAAGAAGCAAGAACAATACTAATGAAAACAAAGTCAGGGAAAGCAGCAGTTTCAAATGAGGTCATGGCAGATATACTCAAGGTGAGTTAGGCCAGAGATGGCTCCAGAAAGTGCCCATAGCAGTATGGTGCAAAACCCATAGACCAGATGTATGGATAATACATATTCTAGTGCCAGTGTACAAGAACAAATGGGATATTTACAACTGTGGGCTGTATAGAGGTATCAGACTCCTGTCACGCTGCATGAAAGTCCTGGATAGGCTGATAGATAAATCAATACCCATGGCAGTAGAAGTAAAATGGGAGATTAGCAGTTTGGATTTAGATCAGGATGTAATACAACCAATGAATGTGATCACTGAGAAAGATGGCTGGGAATAACTAGAGATAAGGAAAGAGTTCAACAGCACATTCTTAAACTTGGAGAAAGCATATGTCGGGGTCCCATGACAGCTGAATTGATCAGTGCTGTGATGGTTCAAAGTCCCGGAAACATTGGCAGAATTAGTGAAGACTATGTGCAATAATCCAATGAGACAAGAATGTACAATGTTCGGACTCACAGAGGGATTCCCATTGGGAATGGGTGGGCATCAGTGTTCACCTCAGAGCCCACATTCGTGATGTACTTTATTAGCACACAGTTCAGAGGGGCAGATCAACAAAGCTATTGTATGCAGGTTATGTGGCATTACAGGCAGAGTCTAAACAGGAACTTCAGTAAATGATAGAGGAAAGGAATGCAAAGCTGAAGGTACATGGGATAATACTGAG
>NC_056747.1:551824477-551919477 GCF_019279795.1 Protopterus annectens | reverse complement strand
CACCAAGACCACCGATCCAAGAAGTAAGCAAAATTAATGAAACACTTAGCGCCCTGGCTTACACAGCCTTCCAAGAGTAAAAACACTACAAGTGAGTCCCTGAGGCTCCAAAGTACCATACTTATAAACTCAACAAAGAATGTAATTGGAAGTATGTGATTTGAATTGCATGCTTAATTGATTAATTGTTTTGTGCAATATGCTGTATATAAGCAAACAGTATTTTGTAGTGTTTTTATTTATTTTTTTGTTTTTTTAAGTTGTATTTGCTAGATAAAGCAATTGTACTGGGCATTACAATCCATTGTTAATGTTTAACTAGAAGCATTCTGAAAAAAATAGCAACACACCTTGCTAATAAAGTAGTTTAGAAAATAGATAAATCTCCTCAAAGTGTATTTAACATTATTGAGCCCTCTGGATCCAGTCTTCCCACTACACACAAGTTCCTTAGCAGATTCAGTCCTCTGAGCACCATGAGTAAGCAAACATGCCTGAATACCATAAACTGCACTAAGTGTAGGCAAGGTAAACATTGTGTAGGAAACCACATGATTACATGCACATGCCTTAGCACTGCAAGGACAAGCACCGAGAAGTATTACCTGCTAAGGGCTTGCAGGTTTCAATGATTAATCTAACTGCAGAAAAAAATCACTGTTTCATAGTCTCCCCTCTTTGATGTATAATTATTGTGTGCTTGTCAGGGAGAAGATGTATCAAAAAGTCTGAAAGCACATTGAGTTAGGAGAGCGACATTACTAACATTCAAATGCTGTTTTAATAACCACAGTTACTGCGTCTTACTAAGAAATGATTTTTAACACCTTTATTGAATTATCACTTGTCACATAGGAAAATTTATGTTTATACAAAAGTAATCAAACTGTATTAAATTAACATTAACAGACATTATACTTAACTATATTGCTATATATTATATAACCAAAGCATGTTGTGCATATTCAAGGGAGTTTATTACTTAATAATCCCACATGCAATAAAAATGAGATAGCATTGCTCTTAGGAAAGCATAGATAAGGGAACAAGGCACTATAAATAAAGATAGGAATACAGCTGCAGTGTTTGCACTCTTTGCTTAATATTTGCTTAATATTGTGTGAGTACACGGGTATAACTTTTGCCTGTATCCCAATTATCCAAACATTTACTGGCACATAACTTGTTTCTTTTGCACTTTCAATGTGACTTGATAAAATGTCACATTCTGAGTAGATCTCAACACTGTCTCCCCTTGCTAATGTGTGTCTTTTTATAAGGCAAATATGGAAATTATTCTGAAATTATTGTTCTTAATGTTGTGGTTTGATGGCTGAAATCCCTACTGGTTACTGCTGAAGATAAAGTTGAGGAAATATCAGAGATATACATTAAAAAGTACTTGTTTCAAAATGTGTTCTTTTCTTTTTTCCTTTATCCTTTGCACAATGTCTGGTAGCGGTTAGTAGCAGTGAACAGCAGTTTACTTACAAAGATAAAAACAAAATGACAGATTTCATTTGGAATGCTATCAATAGCATGAATGAGACTGGCAGTGTTGTGCTTTCCTCAGCACTCTGGATAGTGCTGAGTAACGAAAGTCAAGCTGTCACATACCTATCGCTACGGCACAAGGCGCAAAGATAGTGAACTTACAGCAACAGTACAGGTGATGCAGGATTTGATACCTGTTTACAGATCATTTTACAGAGGGAGGTAATAATAAATATTGACATTCATTTTAGTGTATGTATGTGTTGAGGTGGGAATCGCAAGTAATGCAAGTACATAGTAAACCTGAAAAACAGATATATCATTTGAAATGATGTCACTATTGTCTGTGTTTGAGAAAAATGAAAACATTTCTTCTGTTACCTGACCTTTTCCCTTGCCATGCATTAACCTAACGCCCTGAAATTGTGAGATATGAATGACAGTAGTGATGTGGATAGGAGATGCGAGAAGGCTGAATGTGTCAGTATAATACACTGATAGCTCTGCTCATTGCTAGATATGCATTTTGATTAATTTTGTGTTCCTTTAAATTATTATCCAAAAATGTTTTGTTGTAAATTTGATTTAATATTGTCTTCTGCATTTGTGTGCCTCTTGGCAGTGTACAATCAAGTTTCACAGCATAAGGAAAAAAGTGAAACATTTCAGTTGGCCTGCATTTAGTAGTCCAAATAAGCCTGGTGTTGGTGCATTGGTGTGTAGCTAGCAGTACCCTGGATAGTAATTACTGCAAATAATCTACAGGACAGATGTCCAACTCTATTCCAGAAGGTGTAAATGAGGTGAATTAAGAGAAACAAGACATGATGCAGTATTCAAATTCTGTTTAGAGATCATATTTCAATTATTCTCAATATTTTTTTATTTGTAATATGCATTTGCACACTGCTCAGCATATGTCTAATCACATATCCCAACTGTGTGTTTTGGGTAGTTATGTCTTGTTAAGTATGTATGTATATATCATACTCCAAACAGTATTACTCAAGTCATGTAACGTCATACAGTGAAAACATATTTACAAACAGAAATAGTGCCTTTTACATAGGAATACATCCCCAGGACTACTTAGAGTCACACACATACAGGCCTCTCTGAAGTATAACTCCATTCATTCTGAAATTATTATATCTCTAATTATGCTTAAAAGTTCTCCTGTGCACTGAAAATTAAATGAGGTTTCAGTTTTTGCATTCTCTGTACCATGGGTTTGATTCTAAGCTGGTAAAACACAATTTTAATAGTGTGTAATTCCCAGTAGCAAAATATGTTACAATTCAACCAACGTTTCATTCCAAACTGGCTGTGTTCTACATGAACTACAGAGTGAACTGGCTCCTCACCTGTATGCCCTATTCAATCACAGCCTCACCTCAGGCTTTGTCCCTACCGAATGGAGCACTGCTACAGTCATCCCTCTCCACAAAGGAGGAGCAACTACCGACCCTGTGAACTATCGCCCCATTAGCGTGAGAAGTCTGATATGCAAAGCTATGGAGTGCATCATCATGGACCTAATAAACAAGGATAAAGGGAATCTACAAACTCTGTATCCTACACAGTTTGGTTTTGTGAAGGGTAGATCATGCCTGCTCAAATTAATCAACTTCTTTGCGTCAGTCACCAGAGCTGTGGATGAAGGCAAGGTGGTTCATACAGCCTACCTTGATCTGGCCAAGGCCTATGATACCATTCCCCACTCAGGAATCATAGGAAAACTCACTAAGCTAGGCATCAACCCCTATATTACTAGGTGGGTTGCAAACTGGCTCACAGATAGAACCCACAGTGTGAAAGTAGCTGACTCCAAGTCAGACTGCTGACCAGTCATGAGTGGAGTCCCAAAGGGATTGGTTCTGGGTCCTCCCCTGTTTAGTATCTACTTCTCAGAAGTCCAGGTCAACAAGGAGGGACTCTGACTGACAAAGTTCACAGACGATTGAAAGTTGGGAGCCATTATTAACTCCCCAAAGTGATGTTGACATCCTACAGAAAGACCTTACTGAGACCAATGACTGCTGTCAGAACCATGGCCTTAAGATCAATGCCAAAAAATGTGTTGTCACCACCTTTGGAAAAAAAAACAGCTCCCATGAATTACCACATCGATGGTAATCCACTGAACACAGAAGGAGTTATAAGAGATCTGGGAACACAGGTTGACAGCAACCTCTCTTTTGACCACCACATTGCCACTGTGGTCAGAAAGTCCTTCCATGTGACATATCTCATTATTAAGGGGTTCGCATCCAGGAAGAAAGAGGTCATTGTCTCCCTCTTCTCTTCCCACATTCAGCCAGTCATAGAGTACAATTCCCCATTTGGCATGTACCTCTCTAGACACCTGCAACAATTAGATAGGCCTCAAAAGTACCTGAGAAAGAGGATCCTAGGTTTTAAACACTTGTCCTATATGGACAGACTCAAAAAACTCCAGCTATTCTCTGTCTCATATCGCCTACTTAGAGATTATCTCTGATTAACATAGAAAGCCATGTCTGACCAGCTCTGTTAGAAATGTTACATGTAAAGCTATCCCAATCCTTCCACACCACACACTCCAGAGACCTTAACCTCATTACCACAATCAACAGAACTTGATGGAGGGACAGGTTCATAACCCAGAGACTGCCCATGCTATGGAATAGACTTCCCCTACATGTCAAACAGAGCACCTCACTGGCCCTTTTCAAGAGAAATTTTAATGAGTGGATGGGAAATAACAAATTCACCCCAGGGATCACTCTAGTGGCTCTACTAGACAGAGCCACTGGGAACTAAGGTCGGGTGGCATGATGCCAGGGTAATCCCATGGGCTAGGCTTATAAAGGTTCCAGGCCATTAGCCTAGCACACACCTATGATTCTATGAAACACTAAGGATTACAAGCCAACCCATTAAGCTGAATGAAGTATATTGCTGAACATTGAAATATGTGTCAATAGTTTGGGTATCACATATGGCAAATACCACTGCCATGTTTCACACCTTTACCACTATTCAATATAAGAGCTGTCACTATGTATCCAAGGAATCCATACGCTTACAATTTCACAAATGCAGTTGGCAAGGCTGTTCATCCTTGCACACAACCTGTTACATTGCAAAATCTGAAGTGGGCCCCAGTTCAGACATACATTATTAGCTTGACTTCTGCAGACATGTCTGGCGATGGAGAGAATGGTGCTAGTGTTAGAACTCAAAGATGGTGTATTCAGGAGTCCATCACTTTTGTTGTGCTCATTGTGAAGTGCTGCAGCTAAAGCCTGCTGCAGGGGGACTACACTGGGTGTCAGTAAAAGGCTGAGGTTTGGAATAGCTTTGCCACGACTGTCTACAGTTCAAATGGCATTCCATGCACTGAGGAATAATATCATCACCACTATAGTGAGCTGAAAAAGTGCAAGATAGTCCTCCTAAGCTGATGGGAGGATGCATTTAGGACTGCAGACACCCATCATTTGTGTAAGTATGCTGAGCCATAACCTGTTTATGATATGGCATTAATTGTTTATTATAGAATAACGTAACATGCAATGAATCCACTTCTATTTTTTTCTTTTTTTATGGTTTTATAATTTCATAACATTCTTATGTTTGTATACCCTAATTTTGAAAACAAAATGACCAACAGCACAGTGATGTAGACTGACCACTGTGGCTTAACCTGCCGTGCCTCCACAAATGACAATACAGACATCCAGCTTTTGATTCTCAACCTGTCAGCATTGTGTCCCCAACCCCTGTCTTACTGCTCCACCTGTGAAAGGTAGCTCTGCATTGGCTGGTGGTATAGTGGTACCCTCCTGGAGAATAACAAGAGGAGGTGTTGAGTTTGTTACCCCAAAGAAGCTGAACGGACTGGTAGAGCATATAGTGAAGTGTCGCCTCACTGCCAAGATCATCAGGCTGAAATGGCCCTACATCAGACTGCAAAAATAATACCACATCTGCCACTAATCCAGGCAGCTGACACAGAAGACAGTGATGACAGTTCTGATAGTGAGAACAAGATTCTCACTGTTCTCAAGCTGGATGTGGGTGTGCCTCTGATGTCCCCTACTGATCCTGAATCATGGTGTCCCCCAACCTTTTTTGTCCATTGTGACATCCCTGCTCTGGGCCAGTAATCAAGGAGTCTTAATCCTCACCACTGACACTGGAGAGGGACTTTCACTTGGAAAAAAAGTAGATACACACAGTATTTCCAGATGCAGCTCTCTGCACCAAGCACAATTTCCATTAAAAGCACACAAGGAACACATACAATACAGGAGCTAGGCTTCCCTCTCTCTTTCTCTAGGTCCCCAATAAGACTCACCACTGGCACAGTTGTAAAGTTGAGTTGTCAGCAGAGTGTTCCAAGCCAAGTCCTCCACCACCATCTCTGTGAAACCAGTGCTCTGTGCCCCTGCTCCAAGTAGCTGACACACACACTCTTTCAGAATTGATTTTCACACACACACACACACACACACACACACACACACACACACACACACACACACACACACACACACACACACACCTGGGAAAGGCTGCTACAGATTTACTAGCTATGCCTCCTCTGTCCAGACTATAAGGCAGGTACTGCCATCAGAAAACTTCAAAGCCAGGTACTCTAAGGCTTTTACAAGGGTACCAAATTATACTGAGTAAAATGAATACTAATATGAATTGTAGTGTTTGACCAATGCAGCAAGGATTTCAGGAGCGGTCACAGTGTCACCAAATAAATTTAAGTACTCTCAAAGGTTAAACTATTCTCTAAAAGACCAGGCATATTAAAAATTTTAAAGATATTTAATAATAAAAGAACATGAAAATACTAAATGTCTATTTAAAATAAACACCAGAGTTTCAATCAAAACAAATATTAAAAATAACACAGATGGATAGATTCACATAGATACAGAAAAACATTACTTAACCAATCTCTCGATACTTTACTGTTTGACCTAAAGAATTATTATTCCCTGTTTACTTACTAAAACAAGGCAAGATGAATTGGGTGAGTGGTCTTCCTTCTTGGTCAGGTTTCAAAAATAGATTGCCCTGAGACTTCTTTCTCATCTAGTATTAAAACATCACTTCAGTGCTGGATTAAAGAATGACATCACATACATCTGGTCATCTGACTTCTGGTTTCCACACTACCCCCTTTATAGAAACTGAATCAGAATTTAACACATATGTGTTACCATACACACAGTTAGAGGTTTGTTGAGATGTGTTATCGCATCTGGAAGCTATAAAACCATTTCAAAACTTCCACCCTCCCAGGGTAGCAATTGTTTCACCTCTAAGTACAATACAGTAGGATTCCTAGTCCTTGCTTTTACAGACATGTCACCTCTGGCTGCAATCAGAACCATAGGATACAATTTTTATGACATAAACCAGGTAATTTCATTTCAAACTATTTTTCAGAGTTAGCTGTACTGAGGTTAACTGTTCTCTTCCAATATCATCTGTTACAGTATATTAATTTCAACAGTTACAATACAGTCTGACATAGAGGTATATTTCTTTTTTGTCCAGCAAGTCGCATATCGCCTACTCAGGGGTGATCTCTGCCTAACATACAAAGCTATGTCAAACCCAGAGCTGTTGGACATGCTCCACTTAAAGAAATCCCAATCTCTCCGAGCTACATGCTCTAGGGACCTAAACCTTGTCACCACAATAAACATAACATGCTGGAGGGATAGATTCCTGTCCCAGAGATTTCCCATACTCTGGAACCGACTACCTATCTATGTCAAACAGAGCTCCTCATTAGCACTCTTCAAGAAAAATCTTGATGATTGGATGGGAAATGGGAAATTCACCCCAGGGATCACTCCTGTCACTCTGCTTGACAGGGGCACAGGAAAAAAATTTTCTTGGGTGGCGAAAGCCAGGTTACATTTTTTGGCTAGGCTTATATAGGCCCTAGGGCCAATAGCCTAGTACCTACCTATGAACCTATGAACCTATAAGACCCACTGTTGGCACATTTTTAACAGAAGCAGCTTTACAAATACATTTTCAATACAAGCACTTGTACAAATCAGTTTGGTATAAAAATAACATGTAATACTTTAGAAAATTCCAGCTAGCTATGCTGGCATATGTTACACATCCCCTGCTCTACTTTCTCTGACATAGCTGGAACAATCTCACATTCATCACTATTACTGTCTGTCTTGTATGTGCTGTATTTCTGTGCCTGTTTCCTAACTTGCTCTATCATTCTGCACTGACATTCCTAAACCCCTTCCCTAATATTCCTCTCGCTATAGAAAAATACAAAAAATGGGTACCTATCCCACAAAAAATTATGCTCCATACATAGTCCTCCATTTCACCTATGTGTCTTATTGACAAACTTGATTTGGTCCAATTGGCTATACAACATTATCCTGTTGTCGTCACCCATCCCTGATGTGGTGACTCTGCTATCATTCTTTATACAATTGTACATTTTTGTTCTGAAGAAGTGGATAGCTATGGTACTGCCTCTACACTCCTGCAAAGTCCTGAAATATTTTCCCCCTGTGTCCTACCCTTTGCTTGCCACCCCCGTTTTCACCATTGTCCAATCAAACCCTTTTTCCACACATTTTACCTGGTCAAAAAATAAAATCATACATAACACACATGGCCATAAATGGCCCATGGAAAAGCCATCTCTTTTTGTCCCCAGCATTTCTGCAGAGGTTGGCATAGCACATCAATATTGAGAATGATGAGCACTGTTTAATTTCCTGTGGCAAAAGCTCAAGAATTTAATTTCAGCAACAGTAGTCTAGCTACTTTCATGCAAATATGCTTACATCTGCTGCACTACAGCAATACAGAGTAAAGACAGACTAAAAGCAGTACTGTGAAACATTTACTTTAACAGTCTTTAGGCTGTTGGACGTAATGAACTAATTTCTTATGTGGGATGTCAAGATAATTTCCCTGTCTGTAGACCCGTGCTTTTGCATATTATCATGGGTTTGATTACAGCTGTAGTCAAATAATATCATGACATTTCATATTCCTGCCATATAGTTAACTGTAAACGTGTATTTTTTTCCATTTAAAACATTCCACTAACATACCATTTGAATATTGTAGCAAGACATCATTTGTAAAAACCTTGCAGCTTCAAGAGAGACAGACAGAGATGTTAATTCTTTGTTTAGGTTGCACAATGTTTGCATGTCTGTATTGAATTTTGAGAACAATTTATCTTGATTTCAGAGTGATGCTGACTCAATTAATTCAGTTATTTTGCATGTCTGCTGTCCAATGCTTACACTTGCAAATGTGTTACAATGTTGGTTAACCAATTCCCACATAATCCATCACTGCACATTCTGCAGTGCACCGTACTATGTAATAAGTGTCTGTTTTTCTTGTCAATGCACACTGTGCAAACGTGTGACAAGACAAGTGTGCAATCATCCTGGAATGAAGTGGCAGGGAAGTTTGATTGATAGTACAATGGCTTACGACTGTGATTTTGTTTGGAATTCTATACTGTGAATCAGTCACATGTCCCTCACAGAAACACAATGTGCTTGAAGTAAATCTTAGTAGAGATGTATGCATTTACGTGGGGCATTCACATTGTCCTGTGCATATACATGTATTTTTCCCAAATCCTGTGATTCACAGTACCGTCTTTTCCAAACAGTTGATTTTTACCTATTACAACTGTTCTTTTTTACGTTATTAAATTCAAACATCTCTTGTGAGGGTTGTCATTAGATAGGTAGAAGGCTTGATGCTTCATGTTGGAAAATTGTACGTATTGCTTGCTGCTGTGTCCACTTCACCCGAGGTGAATACATTTCCCTCACACAGCTCCCTTATCCCACTTTTAACAGAAACATCCTCTCTGCAACACAGTGATGAAGTCATCCTTTTAAGTTATCCCCCCTTAATTGTCATTCTCCTCCTGAGGCTGCTTGTGAATAATAGTGAGATCTATAGGTTGTGTAATTTAGATAGACAGGAGGTTCGATGCTCACAGTAGGAAATTTGTGTGCTTGTAACATTTGGTGCTGTGTCCACTTCCTGAGGAGAATACATTTAATTGTGCACACAGCTCCCTTATCTCACTTTTAACAGAAAAATCCTCTCTGCAACACGATAATGAGGTCAACCTGTCAAAAGTGCACTGTGTCCCCCTAAAGAGTTAGACATCTCCTGTGGCAGTTGTGGATAATAGTGTGCTCTTTAGATTGTGGAACTAGATAAATAGGAGCCTCAGTGTTCAAGATATGAATCATGGCTGGGTGCGTATGTGTGTCTGTGTGATGGGGGTCTATACGGTCAGGTGAGCATGTACTCCAACACAGCTGTGCTCAATCAACTTCCACTCTGGAGAAATGTTTTAAACTGGTAAATAACTCAACCAGCCCATTATTCTACCTTTTGTAACTACATCTTTTCTGCAATACACTGATGAGTTCATTTATGCACACTATGGAGTCAGACTTTTCTTGTGGAGCTTGTCGTTCATACAGTAATCTCTAGAATGTGTAAATAGTTAGGTAGGTGGTTCAAATACAGCACTGGCTATTGTGTGTGGGTAGAGCTCATAAGACATTGGAATGCTTTCACTCACAGTTGCAATGTGTAACTTTCCACTCAATTAACATGTTTTACCTAGAACCTAAATCTGAAATCAGTGTACTGAGTTTTAGCCATAGCATGGCTCCTACAGTAAAGTGCTGATGTCAATCCCTCAATGGTGCTGGATGTCTCACATGTAGTCAGACTTCTACTGTGGTGCATGTATTTAATGTAATGACCTGTAGATTATATAACTAGATAGGTAGGATATTTGAATTTCACAATGGTGAACTTATCCTTGTGAGGCTGTTGATTTAGGTAGGTATAACTTCCATAACACCTGAAATCAATCCGCTTCTACAAGGGGACATTTTTAAGACAGGTAGATGAGTTCCCCATCCCCTTATCCCACTTTTCATATCTTTTTCTTTGCAACATACTAATGTGTCGTTCTTTCTAAGGTGCACTCTCACACTTTAAAAGTCAGACTTCTCCTGTAGTGCTTGCATTTCCTTCACTGTTCTCTAGAATGTGTATTAGGTAGGTAGGAGGACTGAATAAAGTAGTGACTGCCTTTTAAGAGTGTGTGAGTGACTGCAAATGAATTCAAGAGTGGTTTACACACATTTCTATTAGCAATGATTACAATCCCAGATGGTTGCAAAAGTCATGTTAATCTACATATTTCCTTGGCAATACACTACTAATGTCATCCCCTCATAGATGCTGTATGCCTCACTTGTACTCAGAATTCTCCTGTGGCACTGGCTGCTGAAACTGCACCATATAGATTGTGCAGCTAGATAGGTAGGTGGTTCAAAATAAACAAATCAGGAGCTTATTTTAATTCACCAATGCCAAGTTTGAGGCTATAATAGCAATCAAAGTGAAAGACAATCAATAGGCATTTTTTAGTTGTCTCCGTTATCTCAAAACCCAATGCAGCAATGTGCAGAGCTGATTGTGAACAATGCTTCCTACACTGAGACATAGGGTATAATGAACATACTGGCTGATAAATTTAGCTCTAACTTTCCCCTCATCACCCTTCCATCAGTCCCTCAGGATATACCTGAAACTGGTTCGCCTCCAGCTATCACAAGAAGATAAGTCCTAAATGTGCTAAAAAAAGTTAAACATTCTGTATTGTTGGGTGATGACAATATCCCTGGATGCATCTTGAATAGCATGAACCATGATTTAGCCACACCCCAAAACAACAAAGTTCAATCTCTGCCTGCATACAGGTTTTGTACCAAGCACATGGAGAATGGTTACAGTCATTCCCCTGCATAAGGGAGGAGCATCCACAGAGTCAAGTAATTACAAACCCATAAGACTGACCAGTCTCACATGCAAAGCCATGCAAAGACTTATCAGTGGAATTAATTTATCTATCAGGACATAGGGAACCTACAAATACTGGATGCATCTCAGTTTGGATTAATCAAGGGCAGATGAAGCTTAGTCAACCTGGTGGATGTTTCTGAAAAGGACATCAAAGCAATGGAAGAAGGCAACATGGTATGCACCACATACCTCGACCTCGCCAAAGCTTTTGGCACAATTCCCTACTCAGACTTAGTAGAAAAGCTAAATAAACTGGGAATGAATGCTTAAGTCATCCAAAGTATTGCCAACTGACTCAAGATAGGCTGCAGATAATCAAAATAGAGGAAATTACCTCCATACTGAGACCAGTCACCAGTGTAGTGTCTTGGGGTTGTGTGCTGGGACATTTCCTGTTTGGAATCTTCTTTTCTGAAGAAAAGACAATACTAAAAGGCTCTGGCTGACTCAGTCTGCAGATGACTGGAAACTAGGAGCACTAATTTAATCTCCAAATGACTTAGAATACCTGCAGGAAGGTTTGTCTCAAATAAATAATTGGTGCCAAAATCATGAGCCAAAGCTTACTGACAATTTTTTTTGTATCGTTTGGGGAGTTATCTACCTCAGGGAACTACCACATTGACATTATGCCCCCTGCGAGTTAACACAGTTGTTCAGGATTTGGGAACTTATTAGGAGAGTGACCTAGTGTTTGATCAATATGTGTCTATTATAGTAACCGAGTCCTTCTATATTGCACAGCTTATAAACAAAGGGATTATGTAGATCTAGGGAGGTCACTGTTCTCCTTAACATGGCCTTTGTTAGGCCAGTCATTGAGTATAATTCCCACAATGGTATGTATCTGTCCTGACACATGCAATGACTAGAACACTCACAGACAGAGATACCTTACTAAAAGGATACACGGCCTAAGCAACATGTCCTACATGGGCCAACTCAAAGACCTGTCACTATACTTGGTATTCAACAAACAAAGAGTTGACCCATGTCTGGGATACAAGGCATCTTACAACTCAGTACTGATGGATTTACTGTGCATCAGCAAGTTAAATGACATCAGAAATATTTGGTCAAAGGATCTAAAATCTTCTGCAACATCAACAAAACCATTTGGAGGGGCAGGAATATCCTACAGAGGATACTACTGCTGTGGAGCAGACTCCCCGGCCACATAAAACAAAGAAAAACAAAGTTAATTTCTGTCCATATTCAAGCACAACTTAGATTTATACATGAGAAACAAAATTTACCCAAGGACTGTCCCTTAAACTACTAATAGACAGAGGTATCTCCTAAATTTTTTTTCTCATGCATGGGTCCCATCAAATTATTTATGGTATAATCACAGTTATTCTCATTAGGGATAATATATAATTATCGACTATGAAATGGGTAAGACCACCCTATAACCAAGTGGAATAGGTTATTTTGAGCACTTAAAAGGGAAACTGGGTAAGCTTAAAGTGGCCCACAAAGGCAGCTAGCCTAGTACATACCTATGAGCCTATGAGTCCATCCTTGCTTAAACAGTGTAACTATGATTACTGTTTTATACAATTGGCTACTTTACAACCACTGTTGTAACCACTTACAGTTATGAGATGCATTTTCAGTGGCACAGTGTTAAACTAGCAAATTTTAGCATCCTCAAGAAAATACATTTTTGGTAACACACTGATTACATTTTCCTTAAATAAATGTAGCATCTTACAGTGTGCTACTGTTGTGCTTTTTCGATTGTGTACCAACATAGGTAGGACATTTGAGTCCAGCTGTGAGTGCCTTTCCCTGTCATACTGTGTAGACTACTCATCACATACATATATGATGTGTAGCTGCATGGTGTTATTATGCCCTTCAACCACTTTTTAGCATAAACATCCAGCTAATATTTATTTTATTTATTTAATGTTTGTTTACCAGAAAAGTCTGACTTTGAACAAATCCAATTTTCAGCAGAGGCCCAGGTAGAATGTTCTAGATAAAAAATTATGATGTCATTTGTTCAGTTGCGCACTGTCAAAATTATACAGCAACACGTCATATGGCACTTGCACTTCAGGCAATACTCTCTTGATTGTGATCCTAAGCAGTTAGTTTGAATCCAGCCATTAATGCTTAGACTACATTGTGTCAGTATTATTCTGAATGGGCGTGTTGCTAACACTGTTATCAAACACATCTTCTGTGTACACTTATAGATGTTAATTCCTCTTACAAAAAGCTATGATAATTTCTCACATAGCAAAGCTTTTATTCAGAGTAATGGTGACGTGTGATTTCATTTTCCTTACATAACATTTATAGTAAGCTTCCTCATCTGGCACTAGGGAGTGAGATGATATTCTATATGTTGTTGCCATACTACAGCAACTGCAGGTACACATATGCCTTGCAGCAGAAACGTGATATAATGTCTTGAAATACTGACATCTCACAAGTGTAATGACACTTCTGCCATGGTGCATACATTCTTTGTATCATTTATTTTCTGTAGTCAAATGCTCAGGAGTTCAAAACTCACATTCAGTGATTATTAGCATTGTGTGGCCTTATAATGTAATGCATGAATGGCATCCACCACGGTTATAATGTGCATATTTACAGTAGGAGAGGCCTTTGCATCCCTTTTGTTTCACAGTGATTGTTTGTGACACAATAATATGATGTAATGACTTAGTGGAGTGTCACTGTGGTGCTTGTCATTCATCTACATGTCATTGGACTGTAGACTTGCATAGCTTGCTGTATATTTCCAGAAAAGAGCAACATTATATAAATGCATTGATATTATACAAAAACATTGTATCTAGTTATTCATATCCATGTTTACACTGGATAATGATTTATGATCACATGTTGTGATTGCATGGCAGTGAAACTGTTATTCCGGGCATGTCTTACTATGAGTGCTCCTGTGACACGGGCATTGCGTACAGGCTGTGAGTGCTCCTGTGGCACAAGCATTGCATACAGGCTGTGAGTGCTCCTGTGGCATGGGCAATGCATACAGACTGTGAGTGATCCTGTGGCACGGGCATTGAGTACTGGCTGTGAGTGCTCCTGTGGCACGTACATTGAATACTGGCTGTGAGTGCTCCTGTGGCACATGCATTGAGTACTGGCTTGAGTAGGGAATTGTGTCATACCTACACTGACAGAATATGGTTCAAATCTGGGACAGTGTGTGTACTAATTGATGGAAATGGCTTACTTGACAAAGAGGCATTGATGTTGCATTACTCACTGTTGTTTGGACAGTAACGTGCACAACTCTTTTCAGCATTATGACTAAATCAGATTGTTCAAATTATAATTCATTTCTTACTTTAGACATTAATTTCAATTATTTGTGACAGTCTCCACTACCATGTCATGTGGCACACACATTCATTGCAGAGGTATGTAGAGAACCTAGGCAGAGATTTGGAAATGGTAACATCTCTCTGTCAGACAACAGTGACAGCAGTGTCTTACACACAGAAAATTATGGTATAGTCAGAGGCCCACCTTTTTTAGGCCATGTCCTCAATGGTAGGGTGCCCATGCCCTTATGATAGGAAATTGCTGTAAGTTCTTTAAGGGTGCTCTTCATAACACAACTGATATGTGTATTTCTCTGGTATCCATGACTGATATGCATCTCTTAAATATCTGTCCTAGCACGTGTTCAAAAATAACAAAATGTGAGTGTTTATTATGTCTTTCATTACTCACAATTATTACTTAGTTTTGAAATAATTATGCTCTGTACTGCATGTCTTTATCAAAACATTTCTTTCTTACTGCAATTCTTTCCTTCAGACTGGCAGATAAGGGCTTTCATGAAACTTTTCTTACTGTACAGCACACTGCCAGATCATCAGAAAGTGTGAGTGGGTCAAAGTTATGACACTTTCTTGTGTGTTGGTGCTAATGCATTGCTGTTATGTTTCTGTTCCCTTTAATTCCATGTGAGCACACCCAGTATTGCAATGTATGAGATGAGTACCTTTTACCAAGTATAAACTTGAAATTATGAAATGTCATCGGATCCATGTTGTCATTTGTCACTTATATATTCTGAGTGTTATTCTGATGTGCATGGTACAACAGCTGTAATGTATATTTCATCGTGTGTATACCTGCTAAAGTAGAGAATATAGCAGTGAAGTTATATAGCATGCGTAAATTCCATGCATATACATTTCATGGCAGTCTATGCATTTATCCCATAATGTATCTACTGTCCTTGACAACTGTTATCTTAACATAAAAATTTATTAATCCTCCAACTCCCCTTTGTTACACTGCAGCTTTATGTCTCTCTCTATTTTTATTTATGTGCATAAGTCAAGTATTGTCACTGAGATTATCGTTACATCAATATGGCATTATTTATATGTTACAAATGTGTCATTGATACTTCAACACATTTACCTGTGGTATCTGCCTACATTTTCCTGTCTCCCCTCAACTCTGAATTACTTCTGCAGTACAACAAAGTTTATATGTGTACAATTCTTCCATTTGATTTCCCCTCTTTCAGGATTCTTTCACTGTTCTTGCCCTTAGTATCCCTGGGCTTAATCATATGCTGTTATATTAGAATTGCTTATAAGCAAGCTGTTTTGTTTACATTCTATGCTCATACATGCAAGCACCTTTCCATGGCTGCGAACAGTATTGATAGCCATGAAAAGGTCCTTGAAAATGTTTAGGTATAATGAGCAGCATGCAGTGCATATTTGACTGTTCATCACGCGACCATGCTTAGATCACATAATCTTAGAACCGAGCATACATGGTTGTTAATGAATCCCAGGGCATGGCTTTAGAATTAGGGAGAAAACCAGAGCACCCGGAGAAGCCCACATGGACATAGAAGGGACATTCAGACTTTACATGAAAGGTCCCCTGCCATGAACTGAACTAGGGAGCGTCTTGCTGTGAAGCAACAATAGTAGCCCTTGTACCACTGTGTTAGATATGAGAAAATCAATACATCACCCAGACAGAGATGAAATCTTGTAATCTGATGCTGCTCTGTCATTGATGACCACTGCGCTAGATATGAGAAAATCAATACATCATCCAGAGAGAAATGAAATCTTCTAATTTGCTGCTGCACTGTCATTGAATGGCCACAAGTTTCTCATAGAATATTTGACAGTTGTTATGCAATACCTGCACAAGTACTGCTCAAGCAGGTTATGTTTAATTTTCTTTTACTTTCCAGCACGTTTTTTTTTTCAGTAATTTTTATTTTTACATTAATAAATGTCACAAATAAAAAACAATCTTACATGACCGTATATATATATATATATATATGTTATACATTGATGTCAAATACCACAGGACATAGGTCGTACAGCATATCTATTTACACTATGTACATAGATGCTTTCACTGTTAGTTCCACAGTTATATAGACAGTATATACATTCGTAATATTCACATTATTATTTAATATCTGAACTTGTATGTGTTCTTTGGTTCCATTATAGTGTATTTTTAAGTTGCTGTGTAATGAATTATGCTAATATGATATTAAAGGTTTGTTCCCAAATTTCTCTGGATTTCATGTTTTTGTTTCTTTTATCTATTACTATTTTATGAGCTAATAGGTGTTGTATAGCTACTTGTTTAAAACCCTCCCAAGAGATATTTATCGTATCTAGCCATTTAAAAGCTATATACAGTTTCATTAGTAGGAAAATTGTTAAAAATGGATTTGCTTGTTTTCTTTGTATGTTGGGTGGGAGAATGTGTAATAGAGTGAATTCCCAAGTTAATGCTGATGTTTGATAACCCGTTTTTTGTAATTGTACCTTGAGAGAGTTCCAGAGTTTATAGACACATTTACAGCTCCAAAATACATGGATTAAATCAGCTATCTGGTCCTTACAGTGTGGGCAGAAAGGTAATTTTGATGTGTTAAATTTGTGTAGGATTGCAGGTGTAAAATAAGCATTATTATTGATCATGAGCTGAGTGTATGCTAACTTTTTGAGGGGTATAATCTTCAGTGTTAGATTGATTGCCTGGCTTATTTGCTGATCATCTATGAATGGTTTAATTTTTCTCCAGTAGTTACAGAAGAGGAGGTCTTTCTGGTATTTGATTTCATTTATCATTTTATATGAATTAGTAATAGTTTTCTTTGTTGTGATAATAGTTTCCCAAAACCTGCTACAAGTTTCTATGTCACTATTGGTCATAGTAACATTTTGGAGGTAACTGGAACACAGTTCTTTGATTTGTCATAGGATTATTATGTGTGATTTAGGGAGGTTTAAGTTGGTCCTCATTTCTTGTACTGAACAGTTAAGGTAGGGATAAATATATTGGATTGTTTTATCTTTCAGTCTGGGAAAAGGGACTAAGTCCAGCATCTTATTGTTTATTTTTAAATTTGGGTTTTTGTGAAGAGGTTGCAGTATTGTCATGGCTTGTTCAAGGTTCAAGAACTGAAAGAGTTTGTGCGCTAAGTTGATAGAATGTTTTAAGGACTCTATAATGTTATAAGTTTGTATTTCTTTCTGCTTCAGGAATGGAAGTGCTTTGGGATTGAAACCTAGAGCTTTAATATATCTATAATAGATTATCACCCAAAGAGGGGACCAATTTTCCATTGACGGGTTATGTTCAGCTATTCTTAATATTCTGTCAGTGTTAATGATCGAGTAGTACATTTTAAAATCTGGTAGATTTAGTCCTCCTTTGCTTTTGGGGAGTGTTAATTTTGGATAGGAGATTCTGTTTTTTTTGGGTTCCCATATAAATTTTGCTAGGAAGGTATGAATTTGTGTGAAGAATTTATTATGTATTGTTGTCTGTGATGTCATGAATATATACATTAGTCTAGGTAAAATGTTTATTTTGATTACTGATACTTTGGCTAAGAATGGTAGTTTTAGGTTGTTCCATCTTTTATAGTCTTGCATTATATTTTGCCATTTAAGGTTTACATTGTGTTGGTAGAAGTCTTTGTTATTCCGGAAAAAGGTGATTCCCAGATATTTAGTTTCTTCTTTTATTTTTATTGTGTTTAACAATGGTATTAGTGAGATGAGATTGGGTGTTTTTAGGAGGATAATATTAGTTTTATTGAGGTTTAGTTTGTAGTTAGACATAGTCGAGAAATGTTCAGTTGCAGCTATTATTTTGTTTATATCTGAATTTAGTGTAGTGCAGTATATGTTCAGATCATCCGCAAATGCAGTGAGGTATATTTTGAAGTTGTGTATTGATGGAAGATTGTGGTATGTATTTTGTTTAATGTATAGAAAGAGTGGTTCTAGGTATAGGTTAAGAGGAAGGGTGATAATGGGCATCCTTGTCTTGTTCCATTTTTTATTAGAATCCTATTTGACCAAGTTTTATTTATATATAGAGATGTGTATGAGTTGCTATAGAGAGTTTGGATGATCTGAATGAAGTTATTGGGTATATTAAAGTAGGGTAGTGTTTGGAGTAAGAATTCTAGGTTAACCCTATCAAATGCCTTGTGGGCATCCACTACCATTGTGTAGATGTTGATATTGTTTTGGTTAGCGTAGGATATTAGTGCATCTAATGTTAACGTATTGTCACTAGTCTGTCTATGTGGCGTAAAAATGGATTGTTCTAGGGCGATGATTTTCTCTATCAGATTTTTCATTCTGTTTGCAAGTATAGAGGTAAATATTTTAGTATCTATATTTAAGAGGGAGATGGGTCTGTAGCTGTCGGGGTTTTGGGGGTCTGTGTGTTCTTTTAATATAAAGATGGTTTTAGAGGCATTAAAGTGGATATCATTTATTTTATAGTTTATTATGTAATTCAGTGCATAGCATAGTAGTTTGGCTATCAAGGGGGGAAATGCTTTTTAAAATTCTGATGCGAGTCCATCCGGACCCGTAGCCTTATGCGCTTTTAAGTGTTTGATTGTTGTGATAATTTCACTGATGGATATCGGTCTAGTTAGTTTTTATTGTTGGTCTAAATTGAGTTTAGGGAATTTCAGTTTTTGAAGGAAAAGAGTTCTATCTTCCCTTGAGGTTTGTAGTGTTTCTGCTCAGTATATTCGAGAGTATATTTGTTCAAATGTTTTAATAATGTCTTCATTTTTTGTGTAGTTTTTGTCTCTGTAGTTTATTTCTGATATATTGGAGGCATTTTTGTGTTGGGAGATAATTCTGGCCAGAGCTCTAGATGGTATTTGAGCTTCTTCTGTGTAAGTGGCTAACATTCTGGCTTCATAAAAAGATAGGTTCCTGGTTTCTAACATATATAGATCCCTTTGCAGTTTTAAAAGTTCTGCTTCTGTTTGTTTCTTAGGGTTATTTATTAGTTCTTTTTCAAGATGTTCTATTTTCCCTTTCAGTATATGCTCCTCTTTCAGTTGTATTTTTTATAGTGTGCTGCTTTTTTGATAAACAATCCTCTAATTTGTGCATTGGTTGCAGCCCATTCTATGTCAGTTGGTACTTGGGAGCTAGTGATATTTGTAAGAGCTATTTTTAGTATTGCTTCAGTTTCTTTTATTACATCCATTTTGGAAAGTAAATTAGGGTTTAATGACCAATTATGACCCTTATTCTCTAAATATATCTTTTTGTGCCAGTTAATGTTCAGTGTGATTTTGGAGTGATTGGAAAAGAACCTGGTATGTATAGTTATTGTTGGGTCCATGTTAATGAATATGTCAGAGATTAAGAAGAAGTCTATCCTTGACCACAATGTGTGGCATTGTGAATAGAATGTGAATTTCCCTGTTTTATCTGCACTGTTCCCATATTTAAAAGGGTCATATAGTTTGAAATCTTGTTTGAGTTCATTAAGGGCTAATGTGGCTTGTTTACTATGTGATTTGGTCAGATTAGATTTATCCTTTTCTGGGTTTCGATATGTGTTCCATTCACCTCCAATCACTAGGTAGTGATCTTTAAATTGGTTTAAGGTTGGGTATAATGATATAAAAAAGTGTTGTTGGTTATTACAGGGTGCCTAAAGTACCATTATAGGTTTTGGTATTGTAGGACTACTAAATGTTATGTAACACCATCTGCCCTCCTTGTCAGCTTTGGTTTAAAGTATTTTTCCTTAAATTGTTTTTTTAATTATTATGGCAGCCCCAGCACTGTTTGTTTTCCCCTCTGAAGCTATGATTTGACTTATCCATTTCTTTCTGTTAATTTCTGCTCATTGCTCTGCAGTCAAATGTGTTTCTTGTATTAGTATGAGGTTGGCTGTGGTTTTTAATGTAAGGTGTAAGAATAGTTTTCTTTTCTTCTTGTTTTGGAGCCCTTTAACATTCCATGATTCTATTTCCCACATTTATTTATTAGGTGTATTCCTTAGATATGCCATGTATATTAGTTTTATTTTGTTATCTTTGTATGTGTTACTGTGTGATGGTTTAGGAAAGCATCTATTTATCCCCATTCCCTACTCTGTGCCTAACCACTATATCACTGGACCAGGAATAATCAGGGGGGGAGGATGAAGGTTCGTTATATGGTTTACCTTTACGTCTAATCTTGGAATGTGTTTTCTTTTTAGATATAGATTTAACTCATAGTATCCCCCCTGTGTTACTATAAACAATGTGGACAAAGCTGAACAAACTAGTTCCCTCAACAAACACTGCTACTTAATGTCCCTAGCCTCTACCAACATACTATTTATACAATTATGGTATTGCATTTAAGGTACAGCATGTATTGTTTTTGTCTTGTGACTAATTATTTCTAATAGTATTTTTAAAACAGCATATATTAATATACATTCCTCAGTCAATTATAGCAATATATATAACATACTAATATTGTTAAACAATCAATCTTGTCATTTTTACATTTTTCTTTCATTTGACTTCTTTTCCCTTCCCTTTATTTATTCAGATTTCGGCCTTCTTTGGTGCCTGTAATGTTTTCCACATCAGTCTGTGTGGGTTAAAAAATATAAACTTGGCACCTATTTATCAGAGGTAGAAAGTATAGAGAGACAGAAAAAAAAACAGCTTAGCCAAACAGTCCTTCTGCTATAGTTAATATATTAAGGCTGTATTTACATTACTCCAAGATTGTTAGGTTGTTTTACTATTTTCCTGAGCTTACTTCTCTCCAGGATCTTTTAACACATTTCTAGTATTTACATAAAACATTTAACAATTTTTTTTCCCAATATTAATCTATAAGCTAGCCTGTTTCTGAGAGTTTATTTCTTGCCGATTATTTAAGGCTGGATTTTCATTCACCTACACAGTACTGGGTGTACTGTTTTAGTGAATGGTTCAGTTCAACAGTACCTTATTTCTTCAAGGTTTTGCTTGCAGGTTGGTTGACATCTATGGCGCAGCTTTCTTCTTTTAGTTGGTGCAGATCAATTTTCCTTTTTCAGGCAGTAACATCTTTTGGAGCTTGCTGAAATCCATTTTGCCTGACTGTTCTTAATGGAGCCCTCAGAATCATAGGGGGACTGATTTTGCAGACCAATGTCCCAGGAGGAGGCTCCTTCCTATATTCGAGCATCGGAAACGGCAGTTGATTTTTGATTCCTACCCAGGCTGTACTTCCTTTTCCTGTGTTCCTAATGGCTCACATCGAGGATTTAAGGGCCTAGACAGCAAGGAGAAGCTTTCAGAGTTGGATCCCAGCTAGAGTGCTCGTGAATGGGGTCGTTTTTTTCACCCAAGGGTCCTTTATCGTTTTTTGTGGATTTATTTCACTTCTAAAGATGGAATTTGCTTAAAAACGGCTAGGAATGTCTCTTTTACCTCTTTGGGGTTAGTGACCATGTATTTAACCTCTTTGATGTAGAAGATTAACTGATTTGGATATTTCATCTGGAATTTGATTTTTTTTCCTATTAGGAACCTGCAGTATGGAGATATTAGTTGTCTTGCTTGTCTTATTTGTACTGGGAGGTCTTGAGCAAAGGAGATTTTATTATTATTCCAGATGTGTGCGCCTTTTTTCTTTGCTGCCAGTATGATTTTATTTACATCTTGGTAGTTTAATATTCTAGCATGTCTCTTATAATATTCTAGCATGTTGAGTGGTAGATTGCTAGCATCTTCTCCTGCTCAGCTGGTTAATCTGGGAATCTTGAGACAATGCTATAATTGTCTCATGTACACAGACAACCCTCTCCTCCTCCCAACAAACACAAATACATGTGAAAGATGCAACTATATAGCCAAACTGGAGGCTGAACTCTCTCAACTCAGGACTGGCAAGACCAGACAGGAGGAGAAGGCAACCACACACACAACAAACCCAGTCACACATAGACCTACCCCAACTGCAAATCAAGCACATAATAACACAAAAACATACTCGGAGGCTCTATTAAAAAACTTACCAAAACAACAGAGGCTCCCAAAGCAGACACCCAAAAATCCACCACGTCAAAACATAACACATGCAACACATACTTCAATAAATCCGTGTGTCAATAAATCACAACCCTTAAGGCCAAACACTATGCCTGATACACTAGTGATAGGTGACTCTATAGTCAGACACACTGACGTCCCACTTACCAGGCTGAGCAAGGAGAGGGTAACGGTAAGCTGCCTATCGGGGGCTAGGATCCGCCATATAACACACGCACTCAGGTCACTCAAAAGCACGTACTAATATGACTCCATCATTGTCCATGCCGGCATGAATGACCTGAGACGTACCTCCTTGGACTACATGAAAAGAGACATAGAGGAGCTTACTGATTATGTAGCCCAGGCAGGTATGACCCTGACCCTGAGCAGCATCCTGACCTCACCAAGAATGATGCCACAATACAAAGACAAGATGATCAGCTTTAATAATTGGCTCAATTACTGGTGTCATTCTAGGGGGATCCAATGTCTGTCTGCTTGGGATGACATGCTGGACAAGCCATGCTGCTTCACAAGGGATGGCTTGCACCTGTCACCACTGGGCTTCCGGATATTGGCTAAGGCTCTTGCCACCCCCATAGTGCCTTTTTTAGGCAAGGCTCAAAAGACGAACCCACATCCTTAGAAAACAAAAATGGAAAAAAATTAAGGGTAATGCTGCTCAACGCCAGAAGTCTAAATCTCAAGATGCAGGCTCTCGAAGCACTCCTCAGCATGGAGAACATCGATGTCTGTGCTGTAACCGAGACCTGGTTCAAGGTTCCTGAGAGCACCCCAGCGCTACCAGGCTTTACCTCGTATCATGCTTTTCGACCCCAAAACCCGGGCCGAACCACAAAGGGAGGGGGAGTGTCCATAT
The DNA here is from genome assembly GCF_019279795.1 of Protopterus annectens. NCBI lineage: Eukaryota > Metazoa > Chordata > Ceratodontiformes > Protopteridae > Protopterus > Protopterus annectens. The sequence goes on along the minus strand of NC_056747.1, from coordinate 551,895,826 downwards.
TCATCAAGGATACCCACACCTCTAGGTTAGTGGCAACTCATGAAGCATTGGACACCATCCAGGTGCAACTAACCGTAGGCAAAACTGCTATACAACTGGTTGCATGTTACAGACCACCCTCCCAATCTCGAGAACCCCACTCAGCCTTCCTGAAGACATTTGAAGATATGAATGTCTCACCAAATACCATCATATTGGGAGACTTCAACTACCCTAACATAGACTGGGTGCACTATTCTAGCCCTAACACCCTAGCACAAAGGTTCCTGGAATTCAAATACTCAAATGCAATGGAACAGCTAGTCACCTCTCCCACAAGGGGGGGACAATATACCAGACCTGATCATCACAAACATGGGGACAAAATGCTCCACACCAGAAGTATTGCCCTCACTGGTGAGATCTGACCACAAACTAATCACCCTGGATATACATTTACCACCTCCACCCACAGCACAAAAGACTACAGTGAGAAACTTTTCAAAAGCCGAATTTACACTTCTCAAGACTGAGATGGTATCATTTAAGCCCACAGAGCCAATGGAAACCACATCCCACAATGCTGAATCCTACACAAATGCTTTCTACGGACATCTCCAAGAATGCATGGATCGTGCAATCCCAAATAAAACCAAGACCCTCTCCACCAAAGGAAAGCGTCCTGTCTGGTGGACCCCAGCTATAAACAAATTGTATAACAAAAGAAGGAAGCTACTGCAAGACAGAGCAAAATCCCATAAAGGGAAGGCATCTCTGATCAGCACTAGTAGAAAGCTACGTTCTCTCATAAAAATATCCAAGGCCAACTTTGAGAGAAAATCGCCAAGGACACTAAAGATAACCACAAGGCATTCTTCAGTTATGTTAGAAACCTGGGCGGAAACACTCAGATATGCTCAGAGTTAGTACACAATGACAAAAAATTTACCGAACCCACAGATATTGCCAACATTCTGGCAGACAGGTTCAGTGCAAATTTCTCCCCTCCCTCACCTCCAAAAGAAGAAATACTCATCCCAGCTGAATGTAACCTCCCTGTCATCTCTGATGTCCAGGTGAGAACCGCCCTCAACAAAGCAAAAAACACAGCATCTATGGGACCTGATGGTATCCCCGGCTGCGTGATACATGAACTCCAAGAGGAGCTAAACCCACATATAAAAATGTTATTTAACCTTAGCCTTACTACAGGATATGTACCTGAACACTGGCGTACAGCAAAAGTGGTCCCACTCCACAAGGGAGGCTCCACTACAGACCCTGGGAACTACCGCCCCATAAGCTTGACCAGCCTGGTTTGCAAAGCTATGGAAAGAATTATTATGGAACTCATAAACAACGACATTGGGGACCTACAGACACTTGATCCCACCCATTTCGACATTGTAAAGGGCAGATCCTGCCTTTTGAACCTGGTTGACTTTTTCAAAACAGTCACTAGAGCCATTGATGAGGGCAAGGCAGTCCATACAGCCTACCTGGACTTGGCTAAAGCCTTCGACACAATACCCCACTCGGGGATCATAGATAAGCTAAACAGCTTAAAAGTAAATCCATATGTCACAAGATGGGTTGCAAACTGGCTAAAGAACAGAACCCATAAAGTCAAGATTGCGGGAGCCATGTCAGACTCAAAGCCAGTCACAAGTGGTGTCCCACAGGGCTCTGTCCTGGGACCCCTCTTGTTCGGCATTTACTTCTCAGATGTGAAAGCAAACATGGGAGGGTTGTGGCTGACAAAGTTCGCAGATGACTGCAAACTAGGCCCCATAGTCGATACACCAGCTGACACACACATCCTACAGAAAGGCCTCACCGAAACGGACAACTGGTGCCGGAATCACGGCCTTAAACTGAATGCCAAGAAATGTATAGTCATCCCCTTTGGGAAAAACAAAATACCCACAAATTATCACATAGACAGTAACCCACTGAGTACCGAAAAAGTAATCAGAGACCTGGGGACCCAAGTTGATAGTGACCTCTCATTTGACACCCACGTTGCCAAAGTGGTTAGAAAGACTTTCTACCTTGCCCACCTTATCATGAAGGGGTTCACATCCAGATCAAAGGAGGTCATCATGCCCCTGTACTCCTTCCTTATCAGGCCCATGATTGAGTACAATGCCCCATTTGGTATGTACCTCACCCGGCACTTACAATAGCTGGAGAGACCCCAGAAGTACCTCACCAAGAGGATCAAGGGTCTCCAACATATGTCATATGCTGCCAGGCTAAAGAAACTCCAGCTCTATTCAGTAGCATACCGCCTGCTTAGAGGTGATCTGTGCCTGACGTACAAGACCATGTCCAACCAGGAATTGATGGACATTCTCCACCTCAAAAAATCAAAATCCATAAGAACCACGAGAGCCAAAGATTTAAACCTCAGTACAAACATGAATAGAACATGTTGGAAGGACAGATTCATAACTCAGAGGCTTCCCATACTCTGGAACAAAATCCCAGTCCATGTTAGGCAGAGCCCCTCACTGACTCTCTTCAAGAGAAATCTTGACGAGTGGATGGGAGATCGTAGGTTTACCCCGGGGGTCACCCCTGTGTTGCTACTTACCAGAGGCACAGTAAACTAATTTTAATAAGTAAGGGGGTCTTCAATGTGTCACTACTAGACAAAGGCACAGTATTCTAAATTTATTCTATACACCTTAGTACCACTACATGGGGTGGCGAAAGCCACATCTCTAGGGCTAGGCTTGCAAATGCCCCAGGGCAGATAGCCTAGTACTAAACTACTAAACTATGAAACTATGAATATAGACAGGTCTTGGTTTCAGTGGTGTTTGCATTTCCTTCAAGGCTCTGTAGGCTCTCTCTATTGTTATTTGCTGCATTTTTTCAGGTTCCTCTAGCAGGGAATTTATTATTTGCTTGATTGTTGGTATTAGCATACCTCTCAACTGTACAGATTTTTGCAGAATGTTCAGATTTTTTCCTCATATTTTTGGCCTGTTCTTCATAAAATTTGTGGTTTTCTGGCAAGTCACTGAAAATTGAAGTCACTAAATAATGGCATACATTTGAGTTTCATACTTCGCATCCTTCAGAAAATGAGTGATAACTCAAATCCTGTTATTCTATCAATTTTCTAAGTTTATAAGATCAATATTTAAAATATGTCCCTATTTTGGGGCCTTTGTCCCCCCATTATTTTAGGCATTGTCCAGATTTTTTGTGCTACGAGATTGAGAGGTATGGGTATTAGATTGTTATGAAGTACAGTTTCAGGTATTCCTCTGATGATGATATTGTTCCTTTGAGATCTTGCTTCCAGATCTGTTATTTTTGCTTGTAAGTTTTGTATTTCTTTGTCATGGGCATCAGTTCTTTGAGAAATAGAGTCTATTTTTATTTCATTTTCTATTATTTTGGACTCAGATTTTTCCATTCTGGATATTATTTGGCTGAATGAGTAACCAAAGATTTGAAATTGTAATAAGTCCTTTATTGCTTGCTGGATAGGTAATAAGGCAGATTTTATGTCTTGCAGATTAGCTGGCTGGTCTGTCTTGGATTTATTTGTAGTTTTAGAGTTGTCAGTTTGTTTAGTTGTCTTTTTGAAGTTGTGTCTTTCTCAGGTGAGGATAGTACTGAGAATTTGGTCTTAGTTGTTGTTTCCATATTATTTTCCTCTTTTGACATCTTGCTGTATAGTGTTTTACCAATCTTGCAGTCAGATGCAGGGCCTTAGTAGCACATGTCTTAAGCTGTTATTCAAAAATCTTAGCTAATCCTGCTGTTTCTGAGCTGAATCTGTCACTTTTTCTTCCTCTTTTGTTTGCTGGATGATATTAGCCGTAAATATCTACAGTTATTTCTGTATTATTAATTCTGCGTTGCCTTCTGGGTTTGTTTTAATCCAGGGTATATCAGAGACCTAGGTGATAGCAGTGCTCACAGAACAGCGGCCATTTTGAACTCTTCCATTTCCTGCACGTTTTGCTCTGCAGTGAGCAGTTCTTCCTAAATCATGGTACACTTCTGTGACAGACATAACATTTATTGGGTCATATAAAGTCTTTTGCTGGTTCTGTTCTAATGGCTTATTACAAAATGTTTGTTTTATGCAATGGCTTGTAATGAAAACATGTCAGCATCTGATTAGCACAACTATATTTAACAGGGACAGCAGCATCAATAAATCTTAATATTTAAGACTTATTTTCTTTTTGTTCTTCTGTGATTTTTTCCTCAGTTAAACAGCTTGAGGGAGCTACTAATTTGAAGACCCACAGAATGTTAAAAGGAACAGAAGAAATCAGTTTCACTGAAGCTGTTTTTTTTCCTAGATAATTTATCAAAGGTGCGCATATGATACTGTTGTGAATGCTATGTATTTTGACAAGGGGTATATCACATCTGTGGTGTATTTCAACTGTTTGCAAAAAAGTAATTAGCAGCTGTGTGACATAACAGAATCATGTTACTGTTGTGCTGGTGAATAAACCATGTATCTTGTTTTCTCAAGTAATTAACAGGTGACTGGCATTCCCTGTGATGCCAAGGGTATTGCAGACAGCTGGTATCTGCAGAAATAGTGCAGTCAACTACAGTGACTATCAAGAAAAAAGACAGGAAACAGAATGACTAAATCATAGAGGAATTGTTATGTTTTATTTTGGTTATTTTATGTGTCATTTTATCATTTTCTTAATATTGTTATGTATAAAAATAACCCAATTTTTAGCTGGTGTAATCATCCAGAAACACAACAAAACAAAAGACTTTGTAAAACAAGCTTATACATACAGCAAAAAATACTTTTAAGACATTGGGATGATATAGTTTCACCTAGAAAAGAAAAAAAATGGATTTTACTTCCTGTCAAGGGCCAGGTCAGGATAAAACAAGTGAGCATTGTGGGTTCTTGTTCAAGCAGCTTTATTGTATGTGAACACATCATAAATGAGGTTAAGTAACTTTAACTTATAAACAGGTTAGCTATCATGCATATGGATGTTAACAGTCTGGCTGCACCTTCAAAATGGCACTGAAGCTAACATGTGCTTGGTAGTTATATGCACATACAGAGCTTGGCAATGCTTCTTAAAGGTACAACACACCTTTTATTCTACATCCTCCCTCTTTGAGAAAATAAGTTAAACATTGTCACTGATAGTAATGAGTATTCAATTTACACAGAAATTATTTTCATCATGCCATTATACAAAGCTAGATACATATATATACAACTACATCCAAGCTGCTGTGTATTTCACACAAGGCTTTGAAATATGTGACCATATTATGTGACATAAAATTTAGGATCTGGTTTAGCAACTGGAATAGTCTCTGCTGACTGTTTAGTCTTGGGAATACTGGAATCATTGACAGAACAGTATCAGGAGTCAAGATGCGTTCTGGAACAGGAATATCATCTGGATTGCTCTGAGAGTTCGTCTTTATCACAGGTACGATGCTGCAATATTGGTTCTGCTACAGGAAGAAGACATCTGCGATTTCTCCTGTACGCCACACCATCAGATTTAACAAAATAGGATCTTGGCTCTGCGCATATACTCAATACTTTACCAATCCGGTCGAAACCTTTCACTGTTTGTATCCTCACAGTCTCTCCTTTTTTCAATGGATGAAGAAATCTGCTTGACTTGTGTCACAGCTGGACTTTTGGAAAGAACGCTTTCTAGATAACTCGGCTTTAATTGCTTGATTGTTCTTAGCTTTAGGCCTCAATAAACTAGAACTTATAGGCAATGTTGTTCTGGTTTGCCTAGACAGAAGTTTCTGAGCAGGTGAGGCAAGTACATCGTCACATGGTATGTTTCTGAGACTGAGTAAATTCAAAAATAATCAGTATTATCAAAGTTTGACTTCTGAAGTAAATGCTTTGCACTCTGTACTGCATGTCCAGCAAGCCCATTTGAATGTGGATACTCTGGACTACTAGTAACATGTATAAAGTCCCATTCCTTGGCATATTTCTGAAACAATTGACTGGTAAATTGCATACCATTGTCAGATTAATTTCTGCAGACTGCCATGGACTGAGGAATGGTGTTTCAACTTAGTAATGATTGTAGTAGAAGTTAGATTAGGTAGCAATTTGATCTCAAATCAATTTGAATAAGAGTCTACCAGTACTAAGTAATGTTGATTGTTACACTTGAATATGTCAGTAGTTACAACTGACCAAGGTAAATCATGAATTTGTCTTAGCTGAAGTGGCTATCTTTGCAAATGTACTTTACTACTATTACATATTGAACATGAAGAAAGTACTCTATCAATGTCTTGCACTAGAGAAGCCCAAAATTCTAGTCCTCTTGCTCTTCTCTTAGTAGATTCGGAACCCGAGTGACCACGATGCAAAATCTGGATATATTCTTGTTGTAAGGAAGCAGGAACAACAATTTTAGGACCTTTGAAAATAATGCCATCTTCTATCAACAACTCATCTCTGTAAGGAAAGTAAGACTGCACTTCTGGTGGTACACTCGATTGCTTTGACGGCCATCCAACACTGATATAGTGAATGAGCTTCTGTGGAAAAATGATGGACTTCCATGGCATCAAAGTCAAAATTCTCTGCATGAAGCTGTTCTGTTATATTACTAGGTACTTTGGATAAGGTATCAGCCAGATAAAAAAGTTTACCTTTCGTATAGACCATCTTGAAGTTGTACTTTTGCAATTTGAGCATCATTCTTTGTAATCTTGCTGGAGCTGAATGCATAGGCTTCTTTAAAATAGTGACCAAAGGTTGATGATCAGTTTCAATTTGGATTTCTCAACCATAGATATAATCATGAAACTTGGAACATGCCAAAGTTTCTTCTCAGTTTGAGCATACTGCATCTCAGTCTGGGTAAGTTCTGTAGATGAGTAGGCTACTGGCTTGCTTTTTTGGAGAATAACTGCACCTAAAACAAATTCTGAAGCATCGCAGGAAAGAGTTACTGGTTTGTTGACATCATAGTATGTTAATGTTAGTGGGGTATCAGTTTTCTGCTTAAGAACTTAAAATGCTATCTGGTACTGGTTTAGCCATGACCAAGTAACATTTTTGTGTGTGTGCTTTCTCATAGGCTCTGTCAAGTCACTGAAATCTGGTATAAACTTGCCTAAGCAATTTATCATTCCAAGAAAATGCTGTAGAGCTTGCACATTATTTGGTGCAGGCATCTCAGAAATGGCTGTTTGCTTGGATGAGTCTGGTCTCAAGCCCATACTTGTAAACAAATGACCTACATATGTAACTTCTGGTAAGTTGAAGTTGCACTTCAGGGGACTGAGCTTTAAGTTCACTTCACATGCTCTTTCTAGATCTCTAAGATTTCTGTCATGCTCTATATCACCATTGCCTCCGACCAATATTTCATCTACTATTATGGCACGGGGTAACCTGAAAGAATTTGCTCCATTGCACACTGGAAGACTTCACTTGCACAATTTATTCCAAATGGCATCCTGAGGAATCTATATCTTTCAAGTGGGGTATAGAATGTAGTCAGTAATATAGATTTGCGATCAAGCATCACTTGCCAAAATTAAGTCTTTGCATCCAAGACAGAAAAAACAGTGGCATTTGGTATCAGGGCTGCAACCTCTTTGACTGTATGCATAGGATGGTGCAACCTCTTCAATGCCTTATTCAAATCTCTTGGGTTGATACATATTCTGATTTCAGCTGAGCCTTTTTTATGATCTGCTACAATGAACGACACCCATTCAGTAGAGTCTGTAACTGGACAAGTTATACCTTGTTGCACCATTTTGTCCAGCTAAGTTTTGACCTTATACTGCATAGCTATTGGAACTCTTCTTGCTGGTCTGACCACTGGACTGATTTCTGGGTCTAATTTCATGGAATACAGAACTGGAAGTGTGCTCAATCTGGCATCAAAAACATCAACATACTCTGAAAAAATAGCATCAGTGAAGCTGGAATTAGGACGTGCTTATTTGATGAACTTTAGTAAAAGAGAGAAGATTCATTTTCAAATAGTCTTTGAGACCCAATAATGACTGCACAGGTCTTTGAACCACATAAAAAATAGGCTATAACAGCTCTTAGCCACATAACATGAAAATACTACTGAGTCTTCAGTTTGAATCTCTTCACCTCCATAAGCTATATGTTTCACACAACTAGTCACATTTAGTTTTTCACCAGCTCTGACCCTTGCAAAAGTATTTGCAGACATGACATTACACTTTGAACCAGTGTCCACTTTAAGTTCGATGGATTTACCATTGATTCGGACAGTACAAAACACTTCATTTCTCGTCAACAAATCTACTACATCAATCTTTTCACCAATTACTAATACACTATCTACATAGAAAGCAGACTGTTGCAGGTCTATTTGATTAACTTGCTTTTTGGAGTGACACTTCTTTGCAACTGTGTGAGGCTTAACAGATTTATAAAATCTTTGAAAATGGTTCCAGTTCTTACACTTATGACATTGCTGATCAAATGCCATACACTTTTCTCTTCTGGACTCATGGTTAGCACCACAATTGTGACAGTTAACAATTAAGCTTGATTTGGGTTTGGCTGAATCACTCTTATGCTGTATTGAGCAATGTTTGTTTTGTACTAGGTATCCTTTACACTGAGCATGCTCCTTTAACTGAACTGTTGTTGGAATGTGCTAGAAGACTACGGGTTTAACTAGAAGGTCCATAGGGGCTGCTGCTGCCACATGCTTAGACCTGCTTTTGCCTGTCACATGTTGCATGATGTCTACATGAGCTCTGGAGCCTACTGAAACCATGCTCTTATCACTAGCAAGCATATTTGTGTGCCTTTCTATAACTTCATGAATCTGACAAATCTCAATGGCTTTTCTCAGTATTAAATCACTGTCACAAAGCAAAATCTTTCTTACAGCAGCATTATTAATACCGCACAAGTCTGTCCTTTATCATCTCATTCTTTAAATCACCAAACCTACACGTTTTAGCCTTGTTTCTCAGATCAGTTATATAAGCTGTGAAAGTTTCCCCTTGCTTTTGATCTCTCGTGTTAAACAAATGCCTCTCTAGTGTAACATTAGTCTGGGCGTTACACATTACTCTTGCATTATTTGCACTTTAAACACTCTGGGTCCTCCCTTGATTTAGCCTGCACAACAACACAATGAGTTTTTTCCTTCACCTTCATACACTGCTGGTGAATATACAAATGAACACTCCCTTTCAGTGGCTTCTGACTCTGCTAGGTTCAGCAAAACAAATCCCCTGGTACATGCATCTTTATCAGAATAAGCTACTTGCATAAATATATTGTATACTTGCTCAAATATTCTCCAATTCTCTGCAACATTTTGATCAAACACAAGTGGCTGTGGCTTGCGAAATCCATCTGCCATACTGAGATACCTCATTGAAAACTCTTACAAATATGCACGAACACACACAAGTACATACATGTATATATGTGCTTGAAATTTATGCCAGTACTTGTCACAACACAACAAGCCTCTGTACAACTGAATTTCATGAAATAATTTTCCTGGGCACTTCAACACTTTGAAATCTCTACTATATGACCCATTTATCTTGTAAAGGCAAAATGCTAAAGTCATTTATCATCATTTTATTGTACAAGCCTTTGTCTCATAATCACTTTAATGTCAAAGCCATTTATCAACATTTTCTGCCAAAGTTATTTATCATTATTTTAAGAAACATTTCGAACAACTGCACTGTGTGAATAAACTGAGCAAGAGAAGCTGAGGGCAAGTAACATTTCAAAATAACTCTACTTTGCGAATACACTATCTCAATGCAATGGCACTTTACGAATGAACTGTTTTGAAGTAATTGCTATCTCAAAGTAATAGCAATTTGCAAATTAACTGCTTTGAAGTAATAGCACTTTGAAAATAAACTTTTCGAAGTAATTGCAACTTGCAAATAAACTTTTCGAAGTAATAGCAGTTTGCGAATGATCTTTTCAAAGTAATTGCAATTTGCAAAGGTATTGGGCACTAGAAGATCAGAATGAGAAAAACACTGCAATTTGTGAACAAACAGTACACAGCACACTGGTATCTCTTCAAAATGGCTGCACTCTGCCAAAGTACTCTGTATAGTGCGAGAGACACTCTGTAATAGTGGCACTATGTGAACAGACACACCCAGGCACAAGAAACTTTTCAAAATGTCTTCACTTGACTGCATTTCATGAAATAATTGCACTTTACACGCAACAAACATTTTTGAATTAATATACAGCAATAAGCACACACTGTAAGTACTTTTATACACTTTGAGATATTTTGAACAACTCTGGTTATGCTATTCAAGGCTTCAATCAATACAAAGTAGCAATTTGTACCAAACAGTAATTCACCCAAAACACATTCAGTTGGTTTGCTTTATTTATACTCAATGTACCCTTTTCTACCCTTTCTATTGTAATTGTTTCACTCAATGAATCTCTTAATGTGCCTTTTATGCCTTTTACTCCCTTGTGTTATATTTGTTTAGCTCAGTTAATCTCTTTTCATGCCCATTGTACTTTCGTATGCTCATTTTAACCCTAAACATGCTTGTTTTACAATTCTGAGGCAATTCTGAACCCTTTATGTACTTTTATAATGCTCGTTTTATCAAATGACTTGGTTTCAAGCATTTTGCCTGACCAATGAACTCTTTTCTATTTCTCTTCTGCTTAATAAACTTTTCTGTACTATTCGTTTGCTTAACAATGTGCTTTGTGCCCTTGTAATGCTCTGTTTAACCTCTTTCAACAAATAAATCATTCATTTGTGTTCTCTTTACCTTTAACTTGTCTCTTGCCCTTTTCGCTCTTGGTTCTTTTAGTTTGCTTTTGCCATTACCTCTACAGCTCGTAGCTATGAAGGATAGTCTTTGCAATCCCGGTTCTGGCACCATGTCGCTCGCCAGGTCAGGATAAAACAAGTGAGCATTGTGGGTTCTTGTTCAAGCAGCTTTATTGTATGTGAACACATCATAAATGAGGTTAAGTAACTTTAACTTATAAACAGATTAGCTATCATGCATATGGATGTTAACACTCTGACTGCACCTTCAAAATGGCACTGAAGCTAACATGTGCTTGGTAGTTATATGCACATACAGATCTTGGAAATGTTTCTTAAAGGTACAGCACACCTGCTACTCTTCACTTCCCTTCAAAACCAATAACATTTTCATATTTTTCTCAGTTCTTAAGGTATTAAAACCAATAATATATGATGTAGCAGTTCTATTTCTGCTTTTCATTACCTAACCTATGTATTTAGAAAGTGCTGAAATTATAGTGACATAAATTACTTGATTGCTTACCCTTTAAACATTTCAGTTTGAGTTATAACTTTCCTTCCCAATGGAATTAACGCAGATTACCCCCTTCACAACTTGAGTGGAAAGCTAACAAAGAACATTCTCATTGTTGTTTTTATTTTGCCTTGACTCCTATTTCTGGTGCTTTATTTCTGTGTGTGTGTGTGTGTGTGTGTATGTGTGTGTGTGTGTGTGTGTGTGTGTGTGTGTATCTAAGTAATGCACACACACATACGTGCACACACAGATGTGGATATTATAAACATATTGTAAATATATATATATATATATATATATATATATATATATATATATATATATATAGATCTACCTGAGTAGATCGAAACGTTAGAACAGCGACAAATCGCCAGAAGATTGACAAGGCAGAAGACCGACGGAGTATCGACAAGGCAGAAGACTGACGGAGGAAGACACCGACGCTGAGAACACTGAGATGGGGAAAGGATGTGTAAGTATGCGGTAGTGACGGCCGTTAGGGTGCGAGTAAGGTAAGTGTGCGATGTTGGCGGTCTGTAGGGGTAGGGGTGGGATAAGTGGGTTAGGGCACGGGTTAGGTAAGGGTGCGAGTAAGGTAAGTGTGCGATGTTGGCGGTCTGTAGGGGTAGGGGTGGGATAAGTGAGTTAGGGTTAGGGCGCGGGTTAGGTAAGGGTGCAGTTGTGATATATTTTGGGTTGGGGCGGGTTAAGTGAGTTAGGGTTAGGGCGCGGGTTAGGTGAGTGTGCAATAGTGACGGACCTTAGGGTTAGGGTTTTGGTTAGGGTTGTAGATAGTTGTGTATGTAAGGGTTAGTGTTGGTTTGTAAGGATTTTGGTGTGCTTGTGTTGTGTGTGTGGGTTTTGGATAGGGGATTTGTTTTGTTTGTTGTTGTGATGTGTTGAGTGTATGTGGTGTCGTGCTTGTGAACTGTCGATTATGTGGTGTCGGTGTTATGAAGTTTCGATCTAGTCAGGTAGATCCATATATATATATATATATATATATATATATATATATATATATATGAGCCCTTCATTTGTTCGAACATTCAAATGTTCGAAACTCATATGGCCGATACCATATGAGCGAACGTTTGAAAGGCCGACAAATGATAGTGGAGACTCCGCTACAGTGCGGGACTGGAGATTCCCCTTTCATGCACTGTAGTGCAATCTTGGAGTGAGAACAATTAAGTAGCAGGGGATGGAGGGGGGTCCCCCCCCCCACATAACAAAGGTTTACTGTGTTTACAGGTAGGTAAATGGTGCTATCTCAGGATGTCGGTCTGTCGGAATGTTGATCATATGGTGTCGGCCATATGAAAGTCGGCATTCTGAATGGTTGACATTCTGAAGTAGACCCATACATATATATGTATATATATATATATATATATATATATATATACATACACACACACAAGCATAAATGTACAATGTGTATAGTGTCCTGCACATGCTTCACATATATTACTCTACCTATATATGAACACACACACATGCATATGTATATGTATATCTATATATACTTATAAAAGGCAACCTACTGAAGACTGACTAACGCACCACATACTTAACACAAAACGAAGAAAAACAGAACCAATAAAACAATATCAGATTCAAACACTTTTTAACACAATAATCTCAGCTGCTCCCTCATTTTGGACTACATCAAAAAGTTTCCATTACCATTAAATACCAATTTTAGTTTTGCATCTATTCAGTCACATGATTTATAACATGCAATCACAAGGAATTGCAAACATAATTAAAAAAAATGTAAATATTTTGATTAACAAAACTCTATTCATTAGAATTTGTATACCTTACTCAATACTCTTTAATGAAGATGTCATCTTAAACTCCTGCTTTTTAGTTCTGACTAACTTATACCATGTTGTTTCAGCCCAGTGGAAGGTATGCCCCCAGCTTTGCCTGACACTGCATTTCTTTTTTTTTTTTCCAGATTATCATCAAAGGCTTTTTCTCTTAAATTCAACTCCACCCTCTTTAATATAAAAATGGATATTTACTCTAACCAACACATACTTGTCTACACCTATACAGTGTGTTTTGCTTTTATTCTTTATTTGCACATATAAGTGTTCTGTTATCCTTAACATTAATTTTCCTGCTATCTTTTCTACATAAAATTATGGGCAAGGATCATATTTTACTACAAATGCTTCATTTCCTGTATTAAAGTTATAATGTCCTTCTATACCACACATTCAATTTAAACCTTCAAGTAAAAAGTATGGACTGTTCACCATGTGCCTGCAATACTTGCATAATCTTCAGGTTAATGTTTTTTTTTTATTTCTCAATTTTTGCTGTTTAACACGCTTAGACCTAGCCCTTAAATTGATTACCTTTATATGCAACCTTCATTCGCCTACAATATACCATATAATTTTGTTCACTTTTAAAAAAATTCATTTTTTGTTTATAATCTCCATACATTTTTCACTGTCTATGCAATATACTACCGAAAATAGATAGCAAAGGTAAAAAATGTCTGTAAAGCCTATAGAGGGAAAGAACTGGTTATGATGAATAAGTGGATGAAGAAAATATTGCAGGATTATCAAAAGAGCGGGTTAATATGGATTTTGTAGGGATGAGAAGGACAGGAGAGAAAGAGTGCTTTTGGGGTAGGTAGTGAGAAAGGAGGTCAAAATTATGTTCTCTTATCGCAAATACACTCAGAAAAAAGGTTCTGTTATTGTCGGGGTAGGAGTAAGTCAAAATTTTAGAGGACAAGCCCTTTGTATGTAGATAAACTAGTATTCAAAGATGTGGTATATACTGAAAAGTATAAATAACTCTATAAGATATATACCATACAGGCTTGTAAAGATGGTCTAAGGAGAGGATTTGTTTTGGTTTTGCATAAGGGAAAGATGTGCACACATTTAAGAGATCCATATGGAACAGAAGAACAGAAATGGAATTTTTTTTTTTGGATAAGACATATTTGTAATTTGTGTACTATATATATATATATATATATATATATATATATATATATATATATATATCATAAATATAAAAAAATAAAATTAATAAAAATCAAGCAGACAAAAACATCTTACTGATCAGGCCACTAATAAATTGTCTTACAAGCAGTATGGAAGGAAAGAGAGGGAATATTACAGAACACATCTTTTCTTTCATATAAAGTGGGGGTTGTGTGTCATTTTTGCTAAAATTATGGTTCATTTGTCTAGTAGCAAGGCTGATACAAAATTAATTTCTCTTATTTTTATGTTCATGAACAAGGATGCTGCAAACAAATTTACTTCCCAGATGCAAAAAGCAATTCTAAAAGATTCTAATTTTAGAACTGTAAACATTCTGAATACAAAACTGCACTATTTATTCATTCTCTGATGCTCTCCCTCATCGGACCCACCATTGTCTTAGCTTAAAGTAATTAAACTGTCTTGAACTGCACATCTGTCTGACATAATCACAACTATCTACAGCACACAAACTCATTCATCATCCAGAAAAATGCCCTGTACGACAAAATGTATTACTGTCCTACTGTCCAGCAAGGGACCTCTGATCCGGTAACAGATTCTTGCTACTCGCAAATAAGTCAAATAATGTTGTAGGAGACTCACTCTACTCCCAATATATTGCTAAACTCTGGAATAATATCCCCACTCAAGTAAAAATCTCTGACAAACTCAATAGTTTTAAACCACTGCTTAAATGGCAGCTTAACCAGTACTGGTCATGCACATGTTCATCACCAGTTTAAGACTTTGTGCTCACCGTGCAATACTCTCCTTAAACAGAATGCTTTCAACCTCTCAATGAAATAACAAAATAAGTTTTAGACATAACTGCTGCCTGTACAATCCATTAAGCTGCATGTGGGCTTTGTCTTTAGTAATTTCTACCTCTGTAAAATCTTGGAATGTATAAATATAACTACTGTATGTGTATAAATGTAAATAGAAATGCAACTACTCTGTGTTTAACTGGAACTAGGTATAATGCAATGTAAACAAAAGGAGATTTTCTCCCCAGGTCTCCACTGAAAATGGATATTACTAGTCAGACTCCCAGGAAACAAATGACAAATAAATAAATAAATGATACCTAACATACCCTACTTGGAGATCTGTATATGTTAATCTGCATGTAACATCTTTCCTCTATGAGATCTAACACTGATTTTGTAAGAGTGGGCAGGCTTACATGAAAGGTAAGTTATACTATGACAAAATATAGTCAAAAGTAAAACACTCACTGTTTTTATGAAAGTTGTACTTGATGATTTTGAACTGGCTTCCCATATGCATCACTTACAAGACAAGGGAAATACTAAGGGGAATCTAAGTTGCTATTCAAATTTCTTGAGATTCTTTTTCATCTACAAAGAATGATAAGCCATTTAATTTTAATATGAAAAGAGGCAGAAGTCAGATTGCTTCCTATTGGGGACAGTTTCAGAGAATCATATGCTACAGAATGTTCAATTTCTTCTGTTGGGATTCTAGTTAGTGGCATTAAAGTTCCTGAATTGAATTCTCAGCCAGTGATCAAGACAGTTCTTCCAGATGACTCAGTTAATATAATTATTGCTCAGTTGCAAGGGCAGTCCCCCCTTCTTTCAATGTTCATTGCTTTTTTCCTCACACTGAAGGCCGTCCCATTAGTAAGGAAAGATATCTCATTTCCAAGACAACTGGATTCAAATTTGTTCATCTTACTGCTGGAAAAAGTTTTTGCAATATAGTTACAGCATAGAATTTTTGACAAAATCCCTTCTACAAACTATTTTTGAGCATCCCAGGCCTTATTAAGGTGAGCAGAGCATATTTTATAGAAGATGCTCAGCAAGGAGTTAAAAAAAAAAAAAGAAAAAAGAAAACAATTCTTTCTAAATCACATAGAGCATTGATCCATGTCTCTTTTTACATTAAGTCGAGAACACTTTGAGGTGAAATTATTTTTTCCAAATCAAAGAGCAGACAAGGTGATAAGATATTCAAATAGTGGACCAAAAACACAACTTTTTAGTAGATTATTACACAAATCTTCCACACTAACAGTGAGACAACTGGGCGGTCGTGGTGGTGCAGCGGTTAGCGTTGCCACCTCACAGCAAGAGGTTCTCTGGTTCAATCCTTAGCTTGGGTGCCTTCTGTGCGTAGTCTGCATGTCCTCCCTGTGGTCACGTGGGTTTGCTCCGGCTGCTCCAGTTTCCTCCCACATCCCAAAGACATGCTGTAGGTGGATTGGACACTCTAAACTGGCTCTAGGCATGAGTGCATGTGTGTGTGTGCCTTCTGTGGAAGGTTGGGCGCTGGGCTGGCAATTCAACAGTGTAAAACTCCACTGCCAATCATGAGCGGACAGGTGATCCGGTGTGGTGACCCCTAACTGGGAAAAGCTGAAAAATGAAGAAGAAGAAGACTAACTGTGAGACAACTCAAGGTTCCTCCTACTCCCAGGATTGATAGTGGTACTTTTTTCTCCAAATCATTTTTATTGAATTCACACATAATTTGTTAAACTCCACAAAAGCTTTGATCCCGTCTATATTAGAATATGTAACCATATTTGTCAACATTTGCATATTATACACAGAAGACAAAACTGCATGTTTTTGTCAGTTTCTTTCTGTTTTATCCATGCGTTCTGTGACTCATGCTAATTAGTATGCTAAACCCTCTTCATATCACAATACCAGCTCTTCTTACTTCTGTCTTCTCCCACTCCACTCTTACCTCACAGGACAAGTCACATGACCTGAATGGGGAAAAGCACTTGCTGCTTGTAGTGCCACAATTTATTTTAGCAACGCCTTTTAGAGTGTCCCACATATCTCACCTCCCAGCTTTGTGGCCCTCAGATTGAGGAGGGTAAGCAGCTAATTCCTGTCAAGATGACTGAATTAACACCAAGCTAGTCATTGGTATCATTGTGTATGCATGCAATGCATGTGTTTACTTATTTTAACTTCTCTAACCATGCAAATGAAATAATCAAAAGGCAGCTTTTTGTGTAACCCAGGCTAAAGGCAGCAAACAAACAAAAAGGGACATGCTTATCCTAATAGGATATATAGAAGAACACATGCATAAAATAAAGCTGCAAGAAAGCAGGAGTAAGTAATGTAGCATTGTGCCGGGGTGCACTTGAATTATCAACCTTTTGAAGAAAAGCCAGATGTGCTAAACAACAGTACCACTAAGATTTAAATGGTTTCTACCTGGTTTGGAATCACAGACCATTTATCTGTTAGACAAAGGTGATTATCACTACAATACAGAAACTGTAGTCTGTGATTCAATTTCTATACTATCCATGGGTAATGATTAGTGCAAAGATACTGAGTCTATTGCCAGCACAGACTGTAACCATTCTAGGAGCAGTTCTGGTTTTCTCAAAGTAGTATGTACTTTTCACCATGGAAGAACAGCATAATATGGTTTATTTTTCTAACAATACTGTAAACTGGTTGTCAGCAAGAACATTTGTAACAGTACTGGGTCTTATGCCCGCCTTTGCAATACTTCAGTACATAAGACTCTATATGAAGGAATTCCACTACTTTCAGATGGTGGACCTCCTAGAAAAGGACATCCCAGCGATCCCCATCTAAGAAAAAGATTAATAAAAAAGATGTAAATTAGCGACTGTATTCACTTTTCCTAAACTTAGGAAAATCCTTTAGGCTCCTGCAAAGATTTGTAATCCTGATTTTAGGTGCCTTAGACTACAGCTAGCCTGGGCTTCTGATGGTTCAGAGAACCTAGTATCTGTACCAAAAGAAGCTGCACTTCATGTCACAGGAAATATTAGCAGTGTTCTTAATACTGACTGCATTCAAAAACCACCCACTCCAAGGGGTCACAATGGTAAACCTGGATTACATAACATTAATGTGTTACATTATGAAGAAAGCTAGCACAAAGCCATTTTTCATCTGTAGATACACTGTGCTTTTATGTTAGCTGATGTTGTCCATGAATCATTACAAGAGGTTTATCTCCAAACAATGGATAATCTTCTCATAAACAGCCTTGCTCAAACATATTTATCTTGCCACAAAATTACATAGTTGTAAAAACAGTTGTATGTAGATCTGTTTTTTTCCACAGGAAACTATGAGTTGCACAGTTTCGGGATCAGAACTCACAACGCAGTGTCTAGTTCTCTTGCAAACATACTATTTTACGCATTTTACCCAGTCCCACTGGTTCAAAATTCCTCCCTTAAAAGAAAAGTGTCATGTTATCTCTGTTGTGTCATTTTGTCACAGGACACATTGGATTCCCATATTTAAGCATACACTGGAGCAGTTTCTACAGTTTTTTTTAACCCGCCCAATGAGATATAATTGATCCCCTTCCTGAAACAATGCGTATTCCAAGGGAAATATAAACATCTAACTATACAAGACCCCTCTAGCCAATACTTTTATTTTCTCCCAAAAATTCATAAGGATGCACAGCATCCCCCTGGAAGACCCATTGTTTCAGGAAGGGGATCATTTACTGAACCCCTATCACAATATTTAACTTTAAAGCTTAAACCCCTATTACAATGGATAAGATCTAGACTTCGTGACACCACTGAATTCCTTCAGATTATTGCCGACAACCAATTAGAACTGGGCTGGTTATTATGTACCCTAGATGTATCCGCCCTTTATACAAATATACCTCATTGGCAGGTCTGGAGGCCCTTAATTATTGGCTTAGGAAGTCAGAATTATATAGACCTGGTATGAATACATTTATTATCAGGCTCACCGAATATATCCTGACTAAGAATTTTTTTGTTTTATGGGGACCAGTGTTTCTGGCAAATAAAGGGGATGGCGATGGGGGCATCATTTGCCCCCATCTACACTGATTTATTCATGGCATATGTGGAGGAATTCATTATATATGACCCTCTTCATAACATATACATAAATGAAATTGATATCTGGAGAAGATTCTTGGATGATTGCTGGATGGTATGGAGAAGTGATGAGTTGTATTTGAGGGAGTTTGTCAACTACCTAAATGAAAATAAATGAGGCTTGGAGTTCAGAGCCACCTTTCATTCGCAGCACATCACTTTTTTGGATGTGCTAGTTAGTAGAAATGCTGACCATACCTTAGCTACCCAAGTATATAGGAAATACCCTCAGTGCAACTCCATTCTCCATGCCTCCAGCTTTTATCCTCCACACATATGC
Organism: Protopterus annectens; assembly: GCF_019279795.1. NCBI lineage: Eukaryota > Metazoa > Chordata > Ceratodontiformes > Protopteridae > Protopterus > Protopterus annectens. The sequence continues at coordinate 551,876,316 of NC_056747.1, read as the reverse complement.
AAGAATATACCTAGGTCCCAATATTTACGTATGAAGAGGATATGTTCCAAGCCCGAGGATTTTATACATTATAGGGATGACCTCACCATTAGATTCCACAATATAGGATATCCTATGGGCCATGTCTTAAGTGCAAGCAACTGGGCATCAAAAATGGATAGAAAGGATACGCTTAAGTATAAAGTCAAACCAGCTAATAGGAATCCCAGTCTTTGGCTCTTGACTACTTATGGCCATAATACAGACATCTTATTAAATATAGTTCAGAGATACTGGAACATCTTGAGGGCAGATGACTTTTTAGCATCTATATTAAAAGAGAGATGTCAGTTCTCCTTTAGGAGAGGTAGGAATATGAATTCCCAATTGAGCCATTATAAACATAGTCATCAGCCAAACAGGGATGGGGCCCAGAGGACCATGACCTGGGATCTATTGACTGGATGTGTGCCATGTGGGCATTGCATCCTTTGTATGTCAGTCAGTAAAACAAAGGAATTTACAAGTACTAATACCGGACAGGTTTATAATATAACTTTTTTTTGCCAATTGTGGGTCAGATCGGTTCATATATTTAGCAACCTGCACATGCCATGCCTTTTACGTGGGACAGACATCCAGACCCTTGCATATACACATTTCAAAACACCAAAATGGTATTAGGAATAGGAAACCCACAAGTGCCCTATATAAACATGGCAGTAATCATCCCAATGCTATTTTTGGATTCACTATTATAGATAAAATATTAGGAAATAGGACAAATAAAAGAGGTTGGCATAGTCTTTTGGACTCTAAAGAAAAGAAGTGGATTGCTTTGTTTTCACTTGGATTAAATGAATATTTATAATTGACTATCCAATGACATGGCTTATTGGTACAGCCATCGGTTATTTAAGCACAGAGATTTATGGTCTAAATTAAACACCGAGGAAGGCTGTCAAATTCTGTTAAGCCGAAACCGGTTTGTTTGCCTATGTGCTTTTACAATAAATAATTTTCACAGCTCGTCACAGTCTGCTGGCTCGTCATTTGGATGTGTTGGAACTTATTTAGCAGTATCACTACAACAGTTTTCTAAATAACCTATACATAACCAGTGGAGGTGCATAGGTAGAAATGGCTCAAAAAAAGCTTAGATATGTTTTGTATTTACTACGATGAAGAAGAGAATGTTATCTGGACCCATAGCTCTAGTGTGCTTTATTTTTATTCAGCGAGGCTAGGACCTGATGTAGACTGATGTTTAAGAGGAAAAGTAAATTGGGAGACAGTCACATAGCAGAAGTAGTAGAAGTACATGGGAGAAAATTAGAAATTAATTTATCCACTAGGATTTTGGCAATAGCTTCTGTATCAGAATGTGTTACTATTAATGGAATTCATAAACTCCAATGCCCTGGATCAACTTATCCACACCCCTACCAGGGGCAACAATATCCTAGACCTAATCATTACCAACATGAGTGACCGGTGTTCCACACCTGAAGTCAACTCCTCGTTAGTCCGATCCGACCATAAGCTAATCACCTTTGATATCCACATCCTGCCCCACCTCCCATTAAGGAAACCACGGTAGAAAATTTCTCCAAAGCCAACTTCATGCTTCTTAAGACAGAAGTGGTGAACTTCATGACACCCATGCAGATGGACAATACAGTTACAACTGCTGAACCGTACACAAATGCACTCTATAAGCACTTACATGAGTGCATGGATCGTGCTATCCCAAAAAGAAACAAGACACTATCCTCCAAAAAAAGGAAGCCAATCTGGTGGTCCCCTTCCTTAAACCAACTGCACAACATAAGGAAGAAACTGTTGCAAAAGAGAGTAAAATCCCATAAGTGGAAGAGCTCCCTGGTCAGCCTCAGTAAGAAGCTGAGCTCACTTATAAGATCCTCCAAAGCTAGCTACGAAAACAAAATTGCCACTAATTCTAAGGACAACCACAAAGCATTTTATAGCTATGTCAAGAATCTCGATGGCAACACCCAGATCTGCTCTGAGTTACAGCACAATGGCACAAAAATTATAGAACCAACTGATATTGCCAACATCCTAGCAGATAGGTTCAGTGCTAACATCACCCCCCTTACCCCCTAAAGGGCCCATATCTATACAGGAAGAATGCAGAGTCCCTGTAATCACAACTATGCAGGTAAAAGCTGCACTCTCTAAAGCCAAAAACACAGCATACATGGGACCAGAGAACATCCCAGGCTGTGTTTTACAAGAACTTCAGAACGAATTGGCTCCCCACTTAAGCACCATGTTCAATAATAGCCTTGCATCAGGCTTTGTTCCCACTGAATGGTGCACAGCAACAGTTATCCCACTCCACAAAGGGGGTGCCACCACTGATCCTGGGAACTATCAACCTATTAGCCTGACAAGCCTGGTCTGCAAAGCCATGGAACTCATAAACAAAGACATTGGTAACCTCCAAACTCTGAATCCCACCCAGTTCGGGTTTGTGAAAGGCAGATTATTCCTCCTGAACCTGATCAACTTCTTTGAGGCAGTCACCAAAGCCGTAGATGAGAGTAAGGTGGTTCACACATCCTATCTTGACCTCGCCAAGGCTTTCGACACCATACCCCATTCTGGAATTATAGCTAAACTCACTAAATTAGGTATAAATCCCTATGTCACAAGATGGGTTGCCAACTGGCTCACTGACAGAACCCACACTGTAAAAGTTGCAGACTCCAAATCTAACCTCAAAGCAGTAACAAGTGGAGTACCACAGGGCTCCATCCTGGGACCTCTCCTGTTTGGTATCTACTTATCTGAAGTACAGGCTAACACAGAAGGCCTCTAGCTAGTGAAATTCGCAGATGACTGTAAACTAGGAGCCATAGTCAAGTCCCCAAATGATGTGGACAGCCTACAGAAGGGCCTCACTGAGACAGATGCCTGGTGTCACAGCCATGGCCTCAAGCTCAATGACAAAAAGTGCAGTGTCATCCCTTTTGGTAAAACCTCTGTACCCATGAACTACCACATAGGCAGCAATCTACTTAACACCAAATGTGTGATAAGAGACCTTGGAACCCAGGTGGACAGTAGTCACTTCTTTGATAGTCACATTGCCACAGTAGTCAGGAAGTCCTTCTACGTGGCACACCTCATCATAAAAGGGTTCTTATCCAGGAAAAAAGAGGTAGTTGTTCCCCTCTATTATGATTTTACAGAAAACTACATTTGCCTCCTGGCAGCTGTCTCCTGTAATCTGTGTTGCACTGCCAGTATGTGTAATGTGTTAGCACAGCCCTTCTATATGCGATTTACTTTAAAGTACCATTTAACCAGAAGTGAGAGTACGTGTTGCTTCCCTTCAGGGTTCCTGATTGTGAATTTATAATACACAGGAGGGCCAGGCATCAAACAAAATAGATTTACTGTGACAGAGAGACAGACATAAAGGAAATCAAGATCAGTCTGACAGTATTAGCTTGTGAAGTCTTTCTGCACTAAATCTTGCAGCCATTATTGCATTCATTTATATGGACTAGAAAATATCAAACTTATTGTCTGTCATCCTACTTTACTGCCACACAAAACAGACGTACAAGCATGTATTACAGATATATTTGTGCATGACAGATAAAGATACACAGATGCAGAGGTAGGCACTGACAACATACACTCTTACACATACACACCCACACACACACACAAACCCACATACACATGCATCCACATACAAACACACACACACACACACACACACACACACACACACACACACACACACACACACACACTTATATGGGTCTACTTCTAATGATCGACTCTCACATGACCCGCTTTCATATAACCAAGATGTAAATAATGAAAGTTCAGAAAACTGCCAGCGAATTTCACCAGGGTAAGTAAATAAATGGCTGACTGTTAACGAAATTCATGCCGAGATAAGTAAATCTCACCTAGGTGGGGAGCTTCACCTCCCATCCCATGCCCCCTAACTAAATATGCCAACTCCAGGATCGCACTACCGTGGAGAACAGAGGATGTCAGCCCAGTGTTTACTTACTGTAGTAAACAATCACTGTTTGTGTTTCTGAAGTTTTGTTATTTTCGTCTCGATTATGTGAAAGTAGGTTATGGGAGAGTTGATCATTACAAGTAGACCCATATATATATATATATATATATATATATATATATATATATATATATATATATATATATTCTTATCCAGGAAAAAAGAGGTAATTGTTCCCCTCTACTCGACACTCATTAGACCCATTATAGAGTACAACGCCCCTTTTGGAATGTACCTCACATGACATCTGCAGCAGCTGGAAAGGCCACAGAAGTACCTCACAAAGAGGATTACTGGCCTCAAGCAAATGCCCTACACTGACCGCCTCAAAAAACTCCAGCTTTGCTCCGTAGCATATCGCCTACTCCGAGGTGATCTCTGCCTAACATATAAAGCTATGTCAAACCCAGAGCACCTAAAGATATCCCAATCCATCCGAGCTACATGCTCTAGGGACCTAAACCTTGTCATCACAATAAACAGGACATGCTGGAGGGATAGATTCCTGTACCAGAGACTTTGCATACTTTGGAACAGGCTACCCATCTATGTCAAGCAAAGTTCTTCATTAGCACTGTTCAAGAAAAATCTTGATGAGTGGATGGGAAATTGGAAATACACCCCGGGGATCACTTCTGTGTCTCTGCTCAACAGTGGCACAGAAAAATAACATTCTTGGGTGGCGAAACCAGGGAACCTTGTTGGCTAGGCTTATGTAGGCCCTTGGGCCGATAGCCTAATACCTACCTATGAACCTATAATTTCTAGCTCGAAGCATTAATGGCTCTATGTCTAAGATTCCTTATGACTGTCTATGGCTGAAATGGCAAGCCTGAGTTTTAATTCAGACTCACACATTTTAATGGTGCATTTGAGACTTTTTTTAGGTAGGGCTACATGGCTCTCAAACTACAATGTGGGAAAATGTTTATATATTAAGCAATTATTAGTTTTCCTCTCATTATAGAGTACATTTATGTGAGCATCAATTTTTCTCGTATTATACAGTTAATATGAGAATTTCCCCATACAGGTCCATTTCTGAGTTTTTCATTATAATTAAGATGGTTAAGAACAGATACTTCAATATAGCTGATATGTACAGGAACAGAGTTTGGAGGTATATATATTGGCACTGGCATTGGGTCACTAGGGGGGATAATCACATTTGAATTTCCTCATGCTGTTAATAAATGAAACCGGAATGTTCACAGAATAGTGTCTTAATATAGTACAGTTTATGGGGAACAATGGTGCCATTTCTAAGACAGAAGATAACAGTATGATATCCAGATGTTACCGGAAAAGCCGAAAGACACAACAACAACTAAGCAGGAAAAGACAAAGTGATACAGGCAAGATGTATATTTGTAAGTCAATGTCAAGAAGATTTGTACCTCTGGTGAATGCAAGGACAGTTTGAGCTAAAGAATTGTAATTAACAAAATTTAGGAATCTCTGCACACATTTATTACTGGCTGTATATGTTGAGGGGCAGGTAATTAAAGTCAGATATGAATTATGCACCAGGTTTAATAGCTGTATTTCTGTCTTTCCTGGGTGTTATACGTCATGCTCAGCAGGAAAAAGGAAAGGGGCTTTGTAGTTAGCGATAATGTGATAGTTTCCCTGAGTCGCACAAGGACCTTGAGAAGTTCCAAACTGGCATGATGATGCTTGATGACAGAATTACAGATAAATACGGATATGCCCCTTCAGCTGCATAAAGGATTAAACAAAGAAGAGACAGTAATGAAGGTATAGAGGGAAAACTATCTATACAGTGAACCAAATGTTTAATCATACAAATATCTGTGTGTGTGTGTGTGTATATATATATATATATGTAAATATAAACATACACATATGGGTGTTTGTGGGTGTGTCCGAGAGTCAAGAAGGCCTTTAGTCATGGGTAGCTTTATTATATATATATATATATATATATATATATATATATATATATATATAGATATGATTTCTGCCATTTAAGATAGTCCTTCCGATAGTAATAATCTCAGGCAGAAGTATGCAGAACGTTTAGCCCCTATGCAGATGAACCATTCTAGAATATTTCAGATTGATAGGAAAGTACTGGCTATTATTCACTTTTTATATTTAAGGTTGGTTCAGGCATTGTTTTGAAGGCAAAGATTATGCTCCCTTCTTTTTATTCACACTGAGAAGGGCACAGTAGAATATTCTTCATAGGTGGGATCCTAGAGGCAGTTATATGCATATATTACCATATTTAAAGTTTCAGCAAAATAAATAAATTATTTATTTCTTTTGCACCATGCAAGCTGTAATTACAATTGACAAGCAAACTTTTTAACACTTGGATTATTGGGTTTATCTTTTTTTTGTTAATATTTTGTTGTTAAACATATTCAGAGAGATACAAAATATAATTCTACATGGCAAAATATGGAATGAGTTTATCTTTTTTTTATGCTGGCTTCTGCAAAACATAGACATGGTATATAAACAACTCTGAAAATGCACTGCAAGCTGGATTGGGCTTGTACAACAGTTATCCATGAGATGTTTGCTGAAGACATATTGTAGTACAGCTGTATTTGAAACTCTCCATACAAGTATATGTTTAAAATGGTCCTGTCACAGTCAATTAACTCCTCCCATTCACCATTGTAAAATTCCAGTCTGAACTGTTTAAAAGTTCATAGATAACACTAGACCAATGTCTAGTATTAGCCCTTGTGGGCCATTTTAAGTCTAGCCAATTACTCCATGGAAGACTGAAACCCTGCACTTTGCATCTGTAAGGTAAACACTACAACTATTATATCAGCCTCATTATGTTCTGATTGTCAGTGCAGTGTGTAGAGGAGGGGATGAGTTGTTTTGCAAGTAGTTAGTTTATTCCAGTCTGTGATCTGACACAGCATACTGGATTAGTTAGCTACCAAGAAAAGTTGCAGGAGAAAAGAATGCGACTACTGAGTCAGGTGAACAACACTGAACCCTTTATAACTATTTTTGTTTGTGTTCAGCCATCATTACAGTTTGCCATATTATCCATTTCTATAGAAATGCTCTGAATGAGAGGGAAAATTCAACATGACAGATAAACAACTATACAATATATGTAATATATGACCTATCATAACTTCAGCTAAGTAGATGTTATGGAGCGGCGGTCAATGTGTTATTTCTGCAATTTGTTGAAAATATACTGTAGCATAGTTAATGTCTCACTTTAGAGTGCTGCATTGTCAACTATAGGAGTTGAATTGCTTATACATGAATACTAGCCCCATGAGATCAATTTCATTACCATAATGAAAGAAGTGAACCATACAGATTGCCTGTGAGATGAGCTGTATAAACCAAACAGATACAGTGAAGTAAGGGGCACTAACTACATAACACAGCTATACTGCTAGCTTTAGTAGTGTTTAAACTGACACTTTGATTCTCCTGTTACAACCACTGACCTGTGGCTGTATTTTTTCTATTTTTAATCCAGGTTGTGGTGAGTGCTATTCTAAAAAAAAAAAAAAAAGTATAACAGTGCATAGTTAGTCTCTGCATTGCTTTGTTTGTTTTCCAATGGAACAATCCAAATATTTCAAAGTTTAATACACTTTATTAGTAATACTGACTTCTAGTGTCTTATATCATTACCTGCTTTGTTTCATGTTTATTTCACTGGAATCAGATCATATCTAAAAAAGAGCCTAATTAGTTTATATTGGCCTTATATATCTATATCTATATATATATATATATATATATATATATATATATATATATATGTTGTTGTGTCTTTCGGCTTTTCCTGGTTAGGGGTCGCCACAGCAGAACTCCAGTCCGCTAATGATTGGCAGTAGATTTTTACTTGCCAAGTTGCCGGCCCTGACGCACAACCTTCAACGAAGGTACATCCATTCATGCATGTATCTACACAGAAGACGCTTTAGCTGAGAATTGAACAGGACAACGTCTTACTGTGAGGCGACAATGCTACTGCAGCACCACCACTGCAGTTATATATATATATATATATATATATATATATATATTACTGTAGTAAACAATCACTGTTTGTGTTTCTGAAGTTTTATTTTCGTCTCCATTATGTGAAAGTAGGTCATGTCAGAGTCGATCATATAAATAGACCCATATAAATGTGTGTGTGTGTGTGTATGTGTAAGAGTGTATGTTGTGAGTGCCTACCTCTGCATCTGTGTATCTTTATCTGTCACGCACAAATATATCTGTAATACATGCTTGTACGTCTGTTTTGTGTGGCAGTAAAGTAGGATGACAGACAATAAGTTTGATATTTTCTAGTCCATATAAATGAATGCAATAATGGCTGCAAGATTTAGTGCAGAAAGACTCCATAAGCTAATACTGTCAGACTGATCTTGATTTCCTTTATGTCTGTCTCTCTGTCACAGTAAATCTATTTTGTTTGATGCCTGGCCCTCCTGTGTATTATAAATTCACAATCAGGAACCCTGAAGGGAACCAAGTGAAAGAAAATGTCAACTGAAACAGCAATAAATCCCTTTAGTCCACAATAAACTGATTCTTTTAAATTAGGCCTTGGTGACTGAATCAGATAGAAAAGAAGACCGTCACAGTCTGTGAAAATAGAACACAAGACTATATCATTTCAATTGTTAGTGATTATAGCCACTTAAAATGTATAATGAAAACATTTTTAATAAGATAAAAAATGAACAGGATTTCACACTGCCAGTTCTTGAGTATGTATTCTTGGCTCATTTAGCTCTGTTAGAATGACTAAAAGCAAAAGAGAAGGTACAGTATAGATATGGAATCCGTAATTAGCAGACTGAGATGCAGTACTCTTTTATACAGTCACATACCTAAAGAACTACCCGTGATACAAGGAAGGTAGACGTAACGATGACGGATTTATTCATTGCATTAACTATGTTGATTCTTTAAAGGGAATACTTTTTCCCAAATGGACACATGATTTGATACAACACATACTCTCACTTCTGGTTAAATGGTACTTTAAAGTAAATCACATATAGAAGGGCTGTGCTAACACATTACACATACTGGCAGTGCAACACAGATTACAGGAGACAGCTGCCAGGAGGCAAATGTAGTTTTCTGTAAAAGCATGATATTTTCTTCTCCTTCAGCCTTCCCTTTCACAGCCCTGATATGATCCCATACCAGCGTGTGCTTCAGTACTACTACGTTCCTGAAAACTTTGCATGATCACATATTCTATTTCTCCACTACACTGTGACAAAGAAAGTGGTTGCCTTAAATCACTTTCATCTATTTTCCTTTAAACTTAGGAAATGCACTCTTTTTTTCCATTGCTAGCCTTAAGGATGGAACATGTTGACACTTCTTATCTGCTTACATTACTTAAAGGGAGCAGTACCTTCCGTCTTTTTCTGTGATATATATACATGCTAGCAGCGGTGGTATGGCGATAGCGTTACCACCTCACAGCAAGAGGTTCTCCCATTCGATTCTTGGCTGGGCTTGGGAGTGTCTTCTGTGTGGAGTCTGCATGTCCTCCCCGCAGTTGGGTAGCATTCGAAAGACATGCATGCGTAAATGGGAGTGCCTTCATTGAAGGTTGGGCGTCGAGCTGGCACCTCAGCATTTCGTAAAAATCTACTGCCAATCATTAGCAGACCAGAGTTCCGCTGTAGCGACCCCTTACCAGGAAAAAGCCGAAAGACAAACAACAACATATACATGCTCACACTCTTATTCTGTTCTCATGCAATTCGTACCAGGTGATCAAAAATTGCCCTCAAGCTCACACAGTACTAAGGCATGTAATTTTCTTTGGGATGTTACTGTGAAATGTATGTTCTATAATAATATAAGAGAAATAACTAATATTCTGCAAAGACTCCGTACTACCTACAATATCATAATTATTGACACGAGTCCTATGTTAACAACACCTGTTTTCCCTGGCAACATTAACTATTTCTGCACAGCTACCACTTTAAGTAGAACTGAGCCATACTTTAACTGAATGAATGCAATGCACAGGTTTATCACTGCAAACCATTCTGGCACTAAGGTATATTACAGAAACTGAACAATGCTAGAAATAATAAAATAACAAAAGGTACAAAACCATTATGAACAGAACAATTATGACTGGTTAAAAATTAATGTGCCTTATTATTGCCAATGGTAGTGTCACAGGAACTTTCCACAATTTTCTAAGAAACTTGCATTATATATTCATAGGAAAAAGTTCATATGATAATTCAGTATTGCATGTGGTTACTTTATATAGAAGGGAAAAACAGTCAAATGTTATTCAGACTTGATGCATACATGGAGAAGCTCACTTTATATTGTTGTTCTAACAAGTAGAAGTGCCAACAAGACTAATTACAAGATATTACAAAACTATTTAATAGAATTATGACACTAAAGGAATTACAAGGCAAATGACCCTAGAGACTATATGTTCCTTGGCAGTATTGCCCCTTATACATTATCTCCTGCTTACACAAGGACAAGGGTAGTCAGACTAGGGCTGAACTTGCAGAGGTCAAGAACGTTTTTCCATATACCTATCAAATTGTGAGGGTTTGTCTTTAACTATGCAAGGGTGTCACTAATGTTTTATACATAAAGAAAATTTGCTCCAGAGATTGGTAACTATTCAATAATATATCAGATCCTCTAGTATGATTTATGTGTTTGTAAAGATTTAAATCCTTTGTTCTACTTCTAGTGAAGCTGGCCGGCTTTCAAAGGTGCTAGAGCTCAAGTGAGGTGGGGACTTTAATAGCATAGAATGTGAGACATGGATTTCTACATCAGAGTCTATAGAAGACAGAGTATAGAGCTGACTTTAATCCTGTCTTGAGAGCTGACAGTCTTTAAACCAGGAAGGTAGGAACCTGAGGATTATTCAGATTGAGTGATGTGTCACGGCAGATATATGTCAAAGGGAGCACTGTACTTTAACAGGTCATCACAGATACTGGGTAAGTTGGTTCATATGAAGTCTTTAAATTCACAAGTGATCATTACAGGGGTGTTAGAGACTTTGGCAAAGAACATCACTGATTTTTGGTTGTAGTTGATCAGATATGAAATGACAGGAGTGGTACAGCAAAGCATTAATTTGTTAAGAATAATATCTACAATGTTCTGGCCTTTAGTAGGCCAATTAACTATTTGTTTTAAAAATTATTCCTAAGCATCATAGACTCTTTCCCTCCCATTAGATCAGAGAGAGAGAGAGAGTGAAAGAAAAGCCTAGCTGCATGGCTATCATTAGAATCAAAGCTAATCATGAAACAGAGGGACAAAGAATGGAAAACTTGGTCAAAAACACTACACATAAGCGTACAGACCTCTAAGGAAACAAAGCTAAATATCTCATCACCAAAGATAAGAAAACCTGCTACTGCTCACTTCAAAACAAGCACGCTAATAATTCTAAACTTTTTCTGGGTATCAGTTTTTAATTTGATAAATCAAGGACAAGCCACAAAATGTAATCAAAAAACACAAATCCAACATAATAGCATTCCCAGTCACCTTAAAACCCAATTTATTAACACAGTTGTACCGTTGACTGCTGACACATCCATTGAAACACTCAAGTCCTGTCAATCTAATAACCTCACTGAACATTTCTCTCTTCAACTTATTCCAACTGTCATTATAAAAACATGACCCCCATAAACTAAAACCCACTACAAATGTCCTAGACAATCTGTCCGCTGAATTTCTTAAAATAGCAGCTAGAGTAATTTCTGATATATTGATCCAGATAAATAGATACATGGCTGAACACACTGTCCCACAAATCTGGCAAAAATCTTTCATCGTACCCCTTCACAAAGCAGGCATATCCACTACAATTTCTAATTACTGGCCAATAGCTACACTATCACCCTCCTCAAAAGTACTAGTAAAATGAGGACACAAACAAGTAATCATTTACTATCTGCTAGAAAAACAACTTCTCACCCCCTACACAACACAGTGCTAGACGCCATCATAGAACCATTACTTGTTTGTCTTTCGGTAAGGGGTCGCCACAGCGGAACTCCGGTCTGCTAATGATTGGCAGTAGATTTTTACAAAACGCCGAGGTGACAGCTCGACACCCAGCCTTCAACGAAGGCATGCCCATTTACGCAAGCATGTCTTTCGAATGCTACCCAACCGTGGCGAGGACATGTAGACTCCACACAGAAGGCACTCCCAAGCCAAGCCGAGAATCGAACAGGAGAACATCTTGCTGTGAGGTAACAACGCTACCACCGTACCACCATGGCATACTCCATCATAGAACCATTACTAATACTGCTTAATTGAACTTCAGTACACTTATAAATCAACAAAAAATGAAGGTAACCCAGTGTTGGCACTTTTCATAGATCTATGCAAAGCTTAAGATACAGTGTCCCATCTGAAATTTCCTTAAAAACTTCTCCTCCATAGGCAAAGCTAACCCCCCACTACATTGGTTTTATAGCAATCTATCAAATAGAGGGTCTATATTAGATCAACGAACACGTAAGTGTTCGAATTTGTAAAGGTCGACTGCTACAGATCGAACATTTATGTGTTTGAAAATCTTTAAAAAAAAAACAAACTAATTAATAAATACATAAACCAAAGAGTGTAGCCAGGGGGGCAATCCCCCTGCACCCCCCACACCCCACCTACTTAAATATACCAACTCCAAGATCGCTCTACAGTGTAGTGAAGGGGAAATTTCTCATATCCACAATGTAGTGCACTGATGTGCGATCTCAGAGTTTGTATATTTAAGTAGCGGGGGTGTGGAGGGTGCAGGGAGGCTTGCCCCCCTGCTAAACCCTTTTCTCAATTTTTGTTTTCTTTATTTTGTTTTTATTACAATTTTGAACATTTAAATGTTCGATCTCTAAAGGTCGACCTTTAGAGATTCAAACATTTAAATGTTCGTTGATGTAATATAGACCCCAAATAGAGCACAAGCTGTAAAATGGCAAACTGACTTTTCATCTTTCCTCCCCACAAACATAAGAGTTCCACAAGGATAAATTCTAGGCACTGTACTCTTTATCCTCAATTAACAACCTGCATACAACTGCTAAACACACTGTAGTCCAATACGCAGATGATTCCACATTGGTCTGCTGTGCTAAAACTATGGCAAAACTGCAGGACTTGACACAAGAATCATTCGCTATCGAGTCATTGTTAAGTAACTCAAAATTCCCACTAAATCCCAAAAAAACCCTCTAATACTGTTTACTCCTAAATATTTTTTTTTTTTACAAAATAAAAAAAAGCATATTTCATTTTAAACTTACCAGCATCAGGACTGAACAGATAACCCAGGCAAAATGATTAAGTGACATCATAGATGAACAACTATAATAGACCTCCACATATCTCAAAAGATGTAAAAAAATCAAACTACTTATATCCATACAAAGATGTAAAGCATATCTCACTGTCACAGACAGAAAATATGTAGCCCATGATTTTCCTAGTGCCATTTCCAATTTTTTACTAACTCTCAAGTCACAAATTTCAGGAATGGTACAATAAAACAGGAAAATATTTCCCGAAAACCACACTTCAGCGGAATCTACTCTTTGCCTCTAAAAAACAAGATAAACTAGTTAAAACTCCCACACTACTTAACCTATTCCCAATTTACAACAGTACACAGTCTTCTCCATAAGCCTGAAAACTGCCTTTCCCAAAACAACATCATTCAATTATATTCCCCAAATGGGTCTATGTTCGGCCCTCAAATGGGCTAATTATTGAAAGGCTGAACATTGAACAATAAGCATCAAAAGTTCACTCAGCGAACTTTCATTTTGTCGACAGGGTAAGAAACTACTTGTCCAACACTTCTCCATCTCACACACGGAAGTGTTTCACACCCACCAAGGTGGGGGGGCTTCATCCCCCACATCACCATTACTATATATACACCCACTACAAGACCATACTACAGGGAGAAAAGGGGTATATAACACTTCTATGTGAGATGGAGAAGTGTTGGACAAGTAGTTACTTATCTTTTCGATGAAACTTCGCTGAGTGTATTTTCAATGCTCATTTTCGATGTTCAGCCATTCAATGGTTAACCCATTTGATGGATGACAATAGACCCCCCTCCCCAAACAGGGCTTTACATTCTAGAGAAAAATCTCTTTCTCACTATCAGCAAAACATAAACTAGTGCTGGAAATTCTTTGTGTTTAACTATTATTACCTTTAATACAGAGAGTTCCTTACTTAGCTAGCTATTTCCTTTCCTCCACTCTCCATTCTATTCTCACTGAATCTTTCTTGGACACATCAAACAAAACCATAACACCTCCTATCTTGTTCTATCTCTTTTTATAAAGACTGAGTCTCTAAATATTAACTACCAAAATAATGCCTCTTAAGAAGAATGTCATTTCTTTCTCTTTTTTTAACAAAAACACATGGTTTATATTCTGTCGACTATTTGTATCTCTCCCTGCTACACCTCCAAATGGAAAAAAATCTACACAAATGATGTAAACCATAAGGTTTAAGTAATTTGTGAGAATAGTATTTACTTCTGCATTTTTGGGCCTTACACATGGATATTATAGGTTCTTGGAAGGCATCTTTATTTTATGGAAATACAATCCAATACCACTTCCTCGCAAGCTATAGGACCCCTCTATGACCCAGGAAACCCACACCATGTACTTAAACTTATTAGAAACACTAACCATCCAACCCATATTCATGGGTGACTTTAATTACCCCACTATTATCTGGGAATCCTATACAACATCAAACGTACATGCACAGAGATTCCTGAATTTTGTAAACACAAACTCTCTTGACCAGATATTCAAGTCACCAACCAGGGGTGCAACCATACTGAATCTGGTCCTCACTAATATTGTAGAGTGCTGGACACCCCCTACTAGAATGCTTTCCCTGGTAAGGTCAGACCACAAAATGGTCTCCTTTGAAGTAAAAATAAAACATGGACCCCCAACTAAACCGGGACAACTCAGGAACTATTCAAAGGCTAACCTCCTGCTATTAAGTGAGAACCTGGCAAAATTTCAAGCACCTATAAACCCTGAGAACACTTCTGCCTTTGAAGAACTGTTCACAGAAACCCTATACAAGCATGCTAATATCTGCATAGAGGCAGCTGCACCCACCAGGAAGAAGTACAGAGCTAACTCACAAAACAAGCCACCCTGGTGGAATCACAAAATCAATCAGATGTATAACAAGAGGAAGAAACTCATGGCAAAACTTAGGAGGTGCAGCACCCAAAAGGATAAAAGCACTCTCATTAAACTAAACAAACTTGGAGGACAAATAAAGCCTGCCAAAGCCAAATTTGAGGTAAGTTTGACCTCCCAGGCCAAAGACAACCACAAAGCATTCTTTAGGTATGTCCACAACCTCAAAGGCAATACACAATTGTGTGCAGAGCTCATTGTACGTGGAGACACCTATACTAAGCCAGAAGATATAGAAAACTTCCTGGTTGATAAATTCAGCTCCAACTTTACTCCTCTCTCCCCCTCAACCTTCCCTCAGGAAATATCATCAAATATAACTCCCCCTACTATCACTAGGAAACAAGTCCTTAATGCTCTCTCTATGACCAAGAACACTGCATCAATAGGCCCAAACAATATCCCAGGATGCCTTCTAAATAGCATGAAACATGACCTATCAGATCCTCTGCAATTACTATTTAACTGTAGCCTCCAAACAGGCTTCATGCCTCATTAATGGAGAAAGGCAACAGTCATGCCTCTACACAAAGGTGGGACACCTACAACCTCTGGGAACTACAGACCCATAAATCTCACTAGTCTTATATGAAAAGCCTTGGAAAGAATTATCATGGAGATGATCAATAGAGATATAGTAGACCTCCAGACAATGGACCCAACCCAGTTTGGTTTTGTCAAGGGCAGATCATGCCTACTCAACCTGGTGGACTTCTTTGAAAAGGTCACCAAAGCAAAGGATGAGGGCAAAATTGTTCACACTGCCTACCTTGACCTGGCCAAGGCATATGACATAATACCCCACACGGGCATTTTTGACAAACTCATGAGGTTAGGTACAAA
This sequence comes from Protopterus annectens, assembly GCF_019279795.1. Taxonomy (NCBI): domain Eukaryota; kingdom Metazoa; phylum Chordata; order Ceratodontiformes; family Protopteridae; genus Protopterus; species Protopterus annectens. Next base: position 551,860,158 of record NC_056747.1, on the reverse strand, counting down.
CCCGTATGTCACCTGTTGGATAAACAAATAGCTCACAGACAGGACCGAGGAAGTTAGAATTGGGGAGTCCACCTCTTCAAAGAGGTCAGTCACAAGTGGAGTCCCTCAGGGATCAGTCCTTGGACTGCTACTTTTTGGCATTTACTTTTCAGAAGTCAAGGCCTATGTCAGTGGTCTGTGGTTGACTAAATTTGTAGATGATTGCAAATTAGGAGCTGTCATTGAATCTCACACTGACACAGATGTTCTCCAGGAGGGGCTGACATAGACAAACAATTGGTTTCAGAGTCATGGACTAAAACTAAATGCCAAGAAATGCAGAATAATATCCTTTGGGAAGTCATCCATCCCAGGTGACTATCATATTGACAACACACTCCTTAGAGTTTTTCCAGTACTCAGGGACTTAGGGACACACATGGTTAGTAATCTAGCCTTTGATCATCATGTGTCTATAGTGGTGAGGAAATCATTCCATGTTGCACAACTTATAAACAAAGGTATGGTATCTACATCCAAGGAAGTCATTGTTCCACTGTAGTCGGCATTCATCAGAGCTATCATTGAGTACAGTGCCCCCTTTGGTATGTACCTAACCAGGCATATTCAACAACTGGAACATCCACAGATGTTCCTCACTAAAAGAATACAGGATGTAAGTAATATGTCCGATGCAGACTGCCTCAAGGCCCTATTCTTGTATTCTGTCTCCTACAGGCTTTTGAGGGGAGATCTATACCTGGCATACAGGGCATTGTGAGACCCCACTCTAATGGACCTCCTGCATATCCACAAAACAAACAGTACCAGAATTACCCATTCTAAAGACTTGAACCTTGCCTGTGATATAAATAGTACCTGCTGGAGAGATAAGTATGTATCCCAGAGACTACCCAGTCTATGGAACAGGCTCCCTATCCATGTGAAGCAGAGTTCCTCTCTAATCCAATTCAAGTGCAACTTGGACTATTGGATGGGAAATTGGAAATTCATTCCTGGTTTGGCACCTATGTCTCTGATGCAAACAGGTAACCTGTAAATGGTTCATCTCCCAGGCCCATGATTACACCTATCAAGGGTATCAGAACTTGTCAGAGATTTGGGATGCATGGCTAGGCTTAACAAGGCCTTTGTGGATGTTAGCCTAGTAAACACCTATGAACCTATAATTGAACAATGGATAGATGTACATAGAATATAGGACAATTCAACCAATTTTATGAGGTTTACGTATTCTGTAGGTATGGCTAGAAATATCTGGACATCTGGTTGGAGAGAAATTACACCTTAGGATGTTATGTTTCCACAGTTTTCAGGAAAGATACTTTTTCTAATTCCTTTCTTCCTTTTAACAGCAGCCACCCAGCTCTTCAAAAAAGATCTGTAGTTATGGGTCAAATAGTGAGGCTGTCTAGGCTAATCTCAGATGACACTTTTTTGAGAGCGATACACCAGCTTATTTGCATGCTTTTTGTTAGAGGGTATCCCACTAGTTTGCTTACCAAACTAAAAGAGGAAGTTTTGCGGTTACGGAGTGAACATTTTGCACCTATTTTAAAGATTAGACTTAATGGTGAACAAAATCCAGTGGTAAATAACTTTGCCAGAAACAAGAAAGGTAATCTTGTTGCTCCTGTTGCCTATTTTTAGCATCCTGTTTAGTTCTGATATGTTTAGTAATGTTAATACTGTATGATTTGACTGGAGTATAGTTTTCCTGATGACCTAAAAAAACTTGCATGTACAAAAGGAAGGAATATTAAGTCCCTAACTGAGACTGATGCTGGTAGTTGGAAAACATCATTTAAACAAGGTATGATGCACAAATGTGGATTTTGTAAGACCTGCAGATTTATATAAAAGGGACCATATGTTCCACTTGCTAATTTTGATAGAACCATTCCATGTGCTGGACAATTCAACTGCAACATTACACGTGTGATTTATCTTGCGTTATGTAGTTCATCTACTGTTTTTTATGTAGAGAAGACCAACAGAAAGCTGAGAAAGAATTTGTGAGCACTTATACGATACTAGGAAGAGGAAGGCAACGGATGCAATTTTTAGACATTCCACTGGTTGCCTTAATTTAAAAAAATTTAATTTTTATTATCGATTGGGTAGTGATAGAAAATTTTAAGGGCGACTTGGAGTTGTTATTAGAGTACAAAGAGTTAACTTGGCAGCTGAGATTAAATGTTTCAGCTGCTTCTGGTATTAATGAAGCCATATCTCTGGCATGTATACATAAGGAAAGAGCCCTAACTGTTTGATTAGGTTATCTTAGTTAATTTATTCATGCCACCTATATTCTAACATTTTTAAACAATATTTTATTGAACATTTTAAACTGGTTTAACAAATATTTAAAGTTTCTTAAATTGTTTAAGAAGCCTACTGTTGCATTTTTAACTTGGAATTGACTTATTAAATGCATCTATTTGATTGGTTGACAAGCTGTATTTAAACTGTATCACTCTGGCAGTCATTTAGTCTGATCAAGTCTGATTTACTGTTACTAAGTCAAAAGCATTCAGTCATAATTTTGTGCATTTTACTGTCTTAAAGTTATGTTAAATGCACAGTAAAGTCGATCATTCTGTTTCTGTTTTTTTTTTATTTAGCAACAAATGATCCTTTGTTCCATATGACTTTCTTTTGTTATCCTTTTGTTCTACTGCCATGATTTAGTTTTCTTCTAAATAACTATAAATTCTGTAGGCATCAGTTCCATTATACGGTTTGTACATTATCATAAGACAAGTTATTGGTCTATAGTTTTTAGGATGGTTTCATGGTTCACTCTTAAAAAAGAGTATAATTTTTCCTGTTGTTAACCAGATTGCTGTCTGTTCTTTACACATGTAAGTAATTCTTACTCAAGGCTAAATCTTCATGTAAAAATATTAATACTTTTAGCTAGGTGTTAGCTATTGCATCTGGGCCTGGACATTCCTAGTTTGGAGATGTTCTTAATTTTGTTTTAGTTTCTCTGGCCATTACTTCAGCCCATTTCATATCCTGTATAACTAAATTTCTTACTGTTTCTTTTACTTCTTGTCTCCATTCAGCATCATCTTTGTTAAGTTCCACAGGGTCTTAATAAAGATTTCTCCAAAACATGTTTGTTACTTCCGTTTTTGGATGCGTTTCTATTCCTTTAGCTTTGTTTCCCAGTTCTCTGTAAAACTTTTTTTTGTCATCACTTAATTGCTTATTTTGTAACTTTCCTTTACATTTAGCTGCAAAGCTTCTAAGTTTTTCTGCCTGTGCATTTATTATTTGCAGTAGTGTATGATAGATCCTGGTCTGTTCTGATACCGCACATTGCTTTTTTTTCATTTATATCTTTCTAAGTATTTCTGGTGATCTGTTCCATCTTGTATAGTCTTCTAACAGTGACACTAGTTGTCTTAATTGATTTTTAGTGTTCTCTGTTCAATGCTTCCAAGATGGCATTTGCTTTCTTCTCTTCCTTTCCCTTATTGCTCTGCATTTTTGTGGTACGACTTTTTCTGTTGTTAATTTAACCGCACAGTAATATATTCCTATTTACTTCTGTCATATTACATGGCTTTTTGTTAATAGTCTTGAGTACTGTGTTCATTTGTTTTATCAGACTTGTAACATTTTGGGTTTACTGACTTTCTGTAATCCATTTCTATTCATCAATCTTAATATGACTATCAAACTCTATCAAGCAACTCTTCCCTTAGATCCTTTTCTTCTAAACTGAGGGCACATTCTTTGCGCTCTCTTTCTTGTGAGCATTCTACAGAAAGTTCCAGAACATCTTCCTGTGACATATTTTCATCACCTGCATCTTGTGTCATCCATTGCCCTTTCATTTAAGAACTCATTGACCTATCATGCCATAACATTGACTACACCAGAGTTGCAACTGTTTCCTGAACCTTCCCTTGATGTGCAACAAGTGAAATGTTGCCCTGGTTTGCTACTGAAGGTTCCAGAATATCTTCATATGACAAGTGAGCAGATGCTTCCCGTTCCACCTGTTTCTCCTTAATTTGGGGAGTCATTATTCCATCATGCTGTTACATTACCTGAGTTGGATCTTTTTACACTAAATTCTTCACTTCATGAGTAATCCATAACTTAATTTTCTGTTTCTTGAATGTCTTCATTACTAATCCTCTTTTCTATTCCCCCTTTGTTTTATTTTTTTGTATTGTGAGATTTCCCATATCCAGATGCTTCTGTCTGTATTTCTTTTCAAATATGTTTGCTGTTGCTTTTTTGTATTGATTAGTTTTGCTTTCTCCTTTGCATAAATACTGCAATATATTGAATCTCTTTTTCCTTCCTATGTCCATATTTCTTCATCAGATGTCTCCCATTCCATCCGATTGTCCTTAATTTGGGGACTTATTTTTCTAACATCCTGTGACATAGCCTGTGTTGGACTTTCCACACTAAGCCTTTCACTTCATAGGTATCCCATAACTTCAGCTTTTATTTCTTCAACTTCTATTTTACTAGCCTTGTGTTCTATGTTCCCCCGTTCTGACCTTTTTTGTATTGTGAAATTTTCCAAATTTGGGTGCCTTTGCATGTATTTCTCTTCAAATGTCTTTGGATCGGTCTTTGTACTGAGTAGTTTGTCGTTCTCCTTCTCATACATATTGTACCACATCAACTGTCTTTTTCTTTCCCATGTCCATGAGTCTTTGTTATACCTTTCAAAAATTTATAGGTTGTGTTCTTTGTATTTTTGCACTTCCTCTAACACTTTTTTCCAAGTGGCCCAAAGTTTATTTATGTAAGGTTTTTCATGGATCTGTTGGATTAATGAACTCAATTTTACATTTCAAGTTTTTAACAGTTGTTCTTGTGCAAGTATTTTCCCTTCCTTTAATTTCTCTCAAACCTTTGGGATATCTTCTATCTGGAAATTCTGGGCTTCTTGCGTAATAAGAATACACAATTTCTTCCTAGCCTTCAGTGTTTTTTTTTTGGACTGCTACTTCCTTCTACAACGGAGCAGGAGCATTCTTATCCTGAGTCTATAGGCAGAAAATCATTAATAACTGGAAGAAAGAAGCCATTAACCTCTTTTATACAACTTTTAAATTAATCCACTATTCTGTGATAATAATATCAATACTTAAGTTCCAAAATTAATACTATGCACTTGGAATTCTTGACACAATTATTGTTACTGCTACAGAATCATACAATTTGATTTGCTGCAAATGGTTACTGTTTGTCCATAAGCATGTTTTGGTTTTAGCTCTGCGGATCCTGTTTGGGTGTCCTGCAGACTATTACAATGTTAGAAACAAGAAGGAGAGACTTTTTGCTGATTTAAGTACTTGTTTGGCTTTCTCTTAGTTATTTATGCCTAATTGCACTTTAAAAAGCAGTTTTACTGCTGTTTATTACTGCATACCAGTTTAAAATCGTTTTTACTGTGTGTGCACTTCTTTTTTGCTTAAAGTATTATAATTTAAACTGCATTTGATTCTGTAGGCATCCCACTCAAGTGTGAGTGCCTTTTCTGTGCATTGCTACTGTTTAAATTGCTTTTTACTGTTTAATTCCTAAAAAAAAAATGGTACTTGCGTATTATCAAAACCAGACTTTTGTGGTAATGCTGGTTGATTCTTGTTGTGTCAAGTAGCACCAAGAAAGTATTAAAAAGCTCCGAAACATGTTTTCTTTAATGTTTTGTGTTTTTAGGAAGTTTTATCAGTTAAACGGGTGAAAAAGTAAGGTTTGAAAATAGCTTTCCCCTTTACTTTGGAGTGGTTGCGTTTGCATGTGTATTTGGCCGGAAAGGACTTTGGCAGTTATCGTGCATATGTTAGGTACTTTTCAGAGATACCTCATTTATTTTTCAGCTGTAGTTTTGTAGGTTAACCTTAGTAACAGAAACTTGCAGGAATTAAGGGCTTGCAAGAGTGATGGGGGAATGATGTTGACAGGTAATCTGGGGTAGTTTTTCATGACACTGCCATGATGGCAGAAGTTACCAGGTGTGGTTTGGTTTGTTTTGGTAGGTACGTTTTGGTGTTGTGATGGTGGCATATTGGGGTAAACTCTGGATGTACTTCAGGGATTTCTGCATGTTTTACAGCTGGAAAGCTATGCAGGGTTCATTCGTTGTTTTTCTGTTGGTATGTGTGGGGGGAGTTATCAGCGATTGCACTCAGAAGCCCTTCAAAGCAGTTATTTTGCTGAGAAACGCGCATCACACAGCATGACTGACATGAGTTAATCTCAGAAAAAGGGACACGCTATTTTACAATGTTACTTTCTCAGTGTTTTCAAGGTTAAATAGTACTACAAATTACAAATATTATAGAAAAGACTTTATTTAGTTTTAATACTGTTAATTTCATTTTCTAAAGGAAAACAGAAGCAACCAGCATTAGCGTGAAAATCTGGTTGCGATAATACATAAGTACCAAAAAAACGAAAAAAAATATTCTCTGTACTACTGTTTTCCCTCCCTTTCCCATACTAGAATAGTCCGGATCCCAGATCTGCTGGTTTCAGGACTTTAGTGTATTTTCTGAGTATCCAGACCTTGTTGTGCCAGTGGAAGGTCTTTCTGCTTATCAGTGAGAGTGGTAAGCACTACAGCAGCCTATCTGCCACAAGAGGAGTGTCTCCAGCTCTGAAAGGTTACCTTATTGGCCATGTTGGGCTAATTCCTATCCCTTTCAAGTTTCTGAGTTAAAAACTAGTGTTTGCTTGGGTCTGCACATCGCAGGGCTGGGGTTAAACTATTCCCGGTGCCAGGAAGTCTGCTCTTCAAATTCTCCCTTAGAACTTGCTGTTTTTTTAAATAGTAGCACTAAAATCTGAATCCCTGTGACTAGCACTTGGTCTAGAGCTGCTAAAAAGTACTAAGAAACCGTAAATTAATACAAGCAATAAAATACTCCCTGTCAATAAGGAAATTAACCGTAGGCATGAAACAACCTAAAATTACAAAGTACCTTACAAGGTAAAGAAAAACGGCTCTTGCGCTTACCTAAAAAGCACCTAACCAGGCATGTCCAAGGGTCAGCTTTCGGTGATTTCTCCGGTCCTTTTGGTGAATCTGGGCATATTGGGGCAATGCAGCAATTGCTTCATGTACACAGACAACCTCTCCTCCTATCACCAAACACTACAACCTGCGAGAGATGCAAGTACATAGCCAAACTAGAAGCAAAGCTCTCTCCAACCAAGACTATGTGAGACAGTAAAGAGGAGAAGGTAATCATCTGCACCACACCTCAAGCAACACATTGCCCTATAAAACCCACACCATCAACACCCACACATAGCAACATGAAACCCACATATGCAGAGGCCCTTAACATTAACCTGCCCAAGCAACAAGGACCTCCGAAGCTAAAGCACAAACAAACACCAATCATAACCCAAGTGACACACAGCTCACAACAGCAGTGTGCCACCCAAAAACAGCCCCTAGGGAAAGACAATGTACCAAACACTTTAGTCATAGGTGACTCTATAGTCAGGTACACTGATGTCCCACTTACCAGACTGAACAAGGAGAAAGTTAGTGCCAGGATCCGCCACATAATGCATGCACTCAAGTCACTCCACAACAAGTACAAATATGACTCTGTCATTGTTCATGTTGAAGGGAATGACTTGAGATGTACCTCCCTGGACTACATGAAGAGAGACATGGAAGAGCTCTCGGACCATGTGGCCTAAGCAGGTATGACCCTAGCCCTGAGTAGCATCCTGCCTTTGCCCAGAATGATACCACAGTATAAGGACAAAATGATTGACTTCAACAACTGGCTAAGCTTCTGGTGTCATTCAAAGGGGATCCAGTATCTGTCTGCCTGGGACAACATGATCGACATACCACGATGCTTTGCCAGAGATGGTCTGCACCTTTTGCCCCTGGGATTTAGATTATGGGCTAAGGCTCTTGCCACCCCTATAGTGCCTTTTTTAGGCAAGGTTCAAATGACAAAACCACCAACATGACAGACACAAACATGTGAAATCTGAGGGTAATGCTACTCAATGCTAGAAGTCTAAACCTCAAAATGCACTCTCTCGAGGCACTCCTAAAAATGGAGAACATCGATACATGTGCAGTAACTGAGACCTGGTTCAAGGCTCAGGAGAGCACCCCTGCACTACCAGGCTATAATTCATATCACACATTTTGGCTGCCTAACCTGGACCAAACACTAAAGGTGGAGGCGATGTCCATATTCATTAAGGATATCCACACCTCCAGGCTAGTTGCTCAGCATAATGCATCTGAGAGTATCCAAGTGCAACTAACTCTGGGCAAGACCACAATCCAAATTGTAACTTGCTACAGATCCCCTACCATGCCCCAGGATTCACACTCCTCTTTTCTTGATACACTGGAAAATATTAGGGTACAACCCAACACCCTAATAATGGGTGATTTCAACTACCCCACCATTAACTGGGAAAACTACCAATTTACCAACTCTTTTGCTCAACATTTTCTGGAATTCATAAATTCCACGCCTTGGATCAACTTATCCACACCCCCACCAGGGGCAGCAATATCCTAGACCTGGTCATTACTAACATGGGTGACCAGTGTTCCACACCAGAGGTCAATTCCTTGCTGGTCAGATCCGACCACAAACAGCCTAGACATCCACATCCTGCCCCCCACCCCCAAATAGGGAAACCACTATAAAAATTTCTCCAAAGCCAACTTCACACTTATTAAGACAGAAGTGGCAAACTTCATGACACCCATGCAGATGTATAATAGAGGTACGATTGTTGAATCCTACACAAATGCACTTTATAAGCACTTACATGAGTGCATGGATCATGCTATCCCTAACAGAACCAAGATGCTATCCTCCAAAAAAGGAAGCCAATCTGGTGGTCCCCTGCCATAAACAAACTCTACAACAGAAGAAAGAAACTGTTGCAAAAAAGGGTAAAATCCCATGACTGGAAGAACTCCCTGGTCAGCTTCAGTAAGCAGCTGAAATCCCTCATAAAATCCTCCACAGCTAGTTATGAAAACAAAATCGCCACTGATTCTAAAGACAGCCACAAAGCATTCTATAGCTATTCAAGAATCTCAATGGCAACACTCAGATCTGCTCTGAGTTAAAGCACAATACCACTAAATATACAGACCCAACTGATATTGCCAACATCCTGGCGGATAGGTTCAGTGCTAACTTTACCCCCCCCTTCACCTCCTAAAGGGCCCATCTCTATAGCAGAAGAATGCAAAGTTCCTGTAATCACGGCTGCATAAGTAAAAACCACTCTCTCCAAAGCCATAAACACAGCATCCATGGGATCTGACAACATCCCAGGCTGCGTTCTACATGAACTACAGAATGAACTGGCATCCCACCTAAGCACCATGTTCATTCATAGCCTCACCTCAGGCTTTGCGTCCACTAGATGGCACACAGCAATGGTTATCCCACTCCACAAAGGGGGAGCCACCACAGACCCTGGGAACTGCTGCCCATTAGCCAGGTCTGCAAGACCATGGAACGTATCATCATGGAACTTATAAACAAAGTAATTGGTAATCTCCAAAACCTGGACCCCACCCAGTTCGGGTTTGTAAAAGGCAGATCATGTCTTCTAAACCTGATTGACTTCTTTGAAGCAGTCACCAATGCTGTAGATGAGGGTGAGGTAGTTCACACTGCCTATCTATATCTCGCCAAGGCTTTTGATACCACCCCCCACTCTGGAATTATAGATAAACTCACTAAACTAGGTATAAATCCCTATTTCACAAGATGGGCTGCCAACTGGCTCACTGATAGAACCCACACTGTGAAAGTTGCAGACTTCAAATCCGACTTCAGACCAGTGACAAGTGGAGTACCACAGGGTTCAGTCCTGGGTCCTCTCCTGTTTGGTATCTACTTTTCTGAAGTACAGGCTAACACAGAAGGTTTTTGGCTAACTAAGTTTGCAGATGACTGCAAACTAGGAACCATAATTGATACTTCTAACAATGTGGACATCCCACAAAAGGGCCTCACTGAGACAGATGCCTGGTGTCAAAGCCATGGCCTCAAGCTCAATGCCAAAAAGTGCACTGTCATCCCCTTTGGTAAAAACCCTGTACCCATGAGCTACCACATGGGTGGCAGTCTACTTAACACTGAAAGTGTGATAAGAGACCTTGGAACATAGGAGGACAGTAGTCTTTCCTTTGATAATCACATTGCCACAGTAGTCAGAAAATCCTTCTACATGGCACACCTCATCACAAAAGGTTTATCATCCAAGAAAAAAAAAGAGGTAATTGTTCCCGTCTACTCATCACTCATTAGACCTATTATAGAGTACAATGCCCCTTTTGGTATGTACCTCACAAGACATCTACAACTGGAAAGGCCACAGAAATACCTCCCAAAGAGGATTACTGGCCTCAAACAGATGCCCTACGCAGACTATCTCAAAAAAACTCCAGCTTTACTCTGTCATATATCGCCTACTCAGAGGTGATCTCTGCCTAACATACAAAGCTATGTCAAACACAGAGCTCCGAGCTACACACTCTAGGGATCTAAACCTGGTCACCACAATAAACAGAACATGCTGGAGGGACAGATTCCTGTCCCAGAGACTTCCCATACTCTGGATCAAACTACCTATCTATATCAAACAAAGCTCCTCGTTAGCACTCTTCAAGAAAAATCTTGATGATTGGATTGAAATTAGGAAATTCACCCTGGGGATCACCTCTGTGGCTCTGCTCGACAGGGGCTCAGGAAAATCATTTTCTTGGGTGGCGAAAGCCAGGGTACCTTTTTGGCTAGGCTTGTATAGGCCACTAGGACTGATAGCCTAGTACCTACCTATGAATCTATGTAGTCCTGGAGATCACTGATGACTTTATCCCAATTTTTCAATTTATCCAGAGCTCAGCTAGTTAAGTGACTTGTTCGAAGTTACACAGTAGGCAAACAGAGGCTAAGGGAATCAAGCCTTTAACGACAGGAAACAGCTCATTTGCAAAATTCATAGCCTTAATAACTTGCACTAACTGACAGACTGTCTAAGTTTATGATTATTAACCCGATGATTATTCTATCTAAATTGGAAGTTAGCTCTTAGGGTTAAAGCATACAAGCTGCTTCCTGTAGTTTAGGGTACAGCGTATAATTCCTTCCCTCTTCATTTTCCTGCTGTGTAAAGACTCTGAAAAAAGCATGTATTCAGAGAGTGATCCTGGGTTGCCTTATAAAAAGATGTGCCTAGTGTACTTACATATTTAACAAATGAATAAAAAATGCTTGGCCTTTTGTAACACAAAATTAGTGATACAGTTTTAACATCAAGCTCATTATTTTAGCATTTGGCACCATGTTTAAATAGACAGATGTATGTTTAGACATACTGCTCTCATATGATTTTTTTATATTATATTGTTATACAGAAATGTATATTATGTTTACGTTTTAATATCTTTTTTTTCAGAAAAAAATAAGCCAGGAGTATGAGAATGAAAAAATGCTCAAGATATTTGGATCTGTGATGTATGAAAGTATTCTGCTTTCAGAAATATAAATGTACCTGGCAGAGCTAGCTCATGTGTCTATCAACACTGCAAACCTGTTTTATGCACCCCAGTTTGGTTCATTCCTTACATAAAAAAGTAAAAAAAAGAAATAAAAAAATATGTCAGTATTTCTGCGGCAGTCAAAATATTAATGATATTGAAAGTCAAAGTAAACTTTATTGTCGATCAGATATATGCAGCAGTGCAAGATGAAAGAAATTACATTGCTTTGGTCCCCGTGCAAGACATAACAATGAACACACAGTTTGAATGACAGTAATGCACATACAGTAATAATTAAAATATTAATAACACAAATTACAATTGACAGGAAAACATTAAACAATATTATTCTAGTAGGTATTGCAAGAGTATGACTTCACATTGTGATTGCTTTGAATATTACACTTCATCAGTTGTAGTATGATGTATTCTGATGTTCATATTGCACACGTATAGTGTGGTGAGTCACTCCTGACTATTGCACATTTAGGAAGTAACAGCAAAAGAAATCAGGCTAACTATACCAGTTACTGAAGTAATTTGCCAGAGTGATTACTATAGCTGATACTTCCTAGCAAGTGGCATATTGATCTAATTATTTACTGTCATGCCTGGCATTCAAGTTTAGCAGCCTTATGGATAGAGGGAAGAAGCTCATGTTTAGTCTAGATATTTCGCAGTGTAAGCTGTGATACCGCCTGCCCGAGGAAAGGCGGAAGTACATGACATGGGTAGGGTGAGTGGGATCATTGATTATCTTCCTAGCCCTTCCCACACATCCAGTCTTATGCAGATCATCCATGGATGGGAGTGAGGAACCAATGACTTTTTCTGCTGTCCTCACTACCGAGGAGACCCTTGCTGTCAGATGTTTTGCAGTTCCCAAACCAAACTACAGTGCTATTTGAGAGTATGCTCTCGATGGCCACCCTGTAGAAGGCTTTGAAGATGGACTGAAATAGGTTTGCCTTCGTCAGTTTCTGTAAGAAGTGCAGACATAGTTGTGCCGTCTTCACTGTGTGGCTAATATGATTCAACAAGGATAGGTCATCTGAGATGTGCAGCCCCATGAACTTGCTGTTTTTGGCTCTTTCCACTGTCACCCCTTAATTTCCAGTGGTTGATGCATCTCCTGAGTCTGCCTGAAGTCCACTATTAATTATTTGATCTTGCTTACATTTAAGGCCAGATTGTTGTCACACCAGCCTATCAGATACTCCACTTCATCCCAGTAGGCTATTTCGGACAAGACATACAACAGTGGTATCATCTGCAAATTTGATGATTTTGTTAGATTTATGCATGGCCATGCAGTCTTGCGTCAGCAAGGTAAACAGCAGAGGGCTCAGGATGCAGCCCTGAGGGACATCAGTGCTCAATGTAATACTTATTGAACTGTTATTCCCACACATACCTTTTGGGGGCTGTTGATGAGAAAGCCCAGTATTCAGTTACATAGGGGGTGTTGATGCATAGCTGGATCAGCTTCAATATCAGATTCTGGGGGATAACTGTGTTAAAGGCAGAACTAAAATCAATGAATAGCATTCTGACATAGCAATTCTTGTTTTCTAGATGTGCCAAGGATTCATGAAGTGCCACTGCTATTCCATCAGCCATGCAGTGGTTAGATCTATAAGCATACTGCAATGTATCCAGTGTTACAGGTAGGTTTGAAGAGATATGGTTCTTCATCTACTGCTTAACTATTACATCCGAGTGATGCCTCCAGGTGCACCTGCAGTTAACTCCTACTGATGTCGCCAGGCGTCAAATATTGCTTGCTCATATTTGCATCAGTAATTCCAAAACCATACTATGGACAAAGTTTTAAAACATTTTATCTTAAAACTTACACAATGGCAAACTGCATTACTATTTGACCTCTGTCTAGTGCAAGTAATGAGATATTAAATGATTTTATGATATTAATTTATAGGGATATATTTTTCACATTTTTCTAAATATCTCAACAACCAAGTAACACAGGCAGAACTCCTTAGCCTCATATGAAAGCTATTGGCTAGATGGATATAATGCTGCTAACAGTATGTGTGTAACTTGAATGGTTGCAGAGATATTCTAAGATGTTTACAAAATGTTACAAATGTTAACACTGTGACTTATAAAATTCATTTTTAGACCTAGTAGCGAAAGAATACTACCACTGTAAAAATAGTTTGTGCTGAAGGGTTTGCCATTTATACTTCTTTCATAACCCTATGGTTCCAGATATATGAACATTTGTTTGAAATGTGAGGACATAATTTGATTCTGTCAAAAGGCTTAGGCTCCTCCCATTGGAAATTACAGTGCAAACGTCCTGAGCTCCATTGGAATGAATGAGTTAAAACACTTCATTACTGTTATATTCCTTTTACACTGAGGTATATGTTTTAAAACATTTTATCTTAAAACTTACACAATGGCAAACTGCATTACTATTTGACCTCTGTCTAGTGCAAGTAATGAGATATTAAATGATTTTATGATATTAATTTATAGGGATATATTTTTCACATTTTTCTAAATATCTCAACAACCAAGTAACACAGGCAGAACTCCTTAGCCTCATATGAAAGCTATTGGCTAGGTGGATATAATGCTGCTAACAGTATGTGTGTAACTTGAATGGTTGCAGATATATTCTAAGTTGTTTACAAAATGTTACAAATGTTAACACTGTGACTTATAAAATTCATTTTTAGACCTAGTAGCGAAAGAATACTACCTCTGTAAAAATAGTTTGTGCTGAAGGGTTTGCCATTTATACTTCTTTCATAACCCTATGGTTCCAGATATATGAACATTTGTTTGAAATGTGAGGACATAATTTGATTCTGTCAAAAGGCTTAGGCTCCTCCCATTGGAAATTACAGTGCAAATGTCCTGAGCTCCATTGGAATGAATGAGTTAAAACACTTCATTACTGTTATATTCCTTTTACAATGAGGTATATGTTTTCTGTTAAATAAATAGCATGCTTCTCTAAAAGATGTGTTCACAGTATATGCTAAAAATACTGTTGAATTATGGAGTAGTAAAGAAATATAAATAAGCACTTATAAAATGTGTTTAATTTCTATTGCACTACCTAATTAGCTATTTTCGTAACTTATCAAGTTTAAATCTTTGTCAAATAAGTTTCTGCAGATTAGCAAGTAATAGGAATGATCTCAAATAACACAAATTTGTGAATTAACTACATCCCACAATCAAAGCAACTGCTAGTGTGCTTTATAAATTAATGTGCAAGGTATGGAATGTTTAATGCTAGAAAGCTGCTTAGAAGTCAAGCTGAAACTCATCACGCAAACTGCAGATTTTGGTGATCGCTTGGATGTGAAGAGGAGACAGCAGAACTTATTTTCTTAAATCTGATTTTATGGAGTTCATTACAGTTTAACAACAGAAAATCTGACATTACCTTTACTCCATGTTATCAATTTGTTTGAGTTTCAGAGTAACTGAATGATTCAGCTTGGGAGTACACTGGCAGATGGGAGCAGAGAAAGGGTCACTGTCAGCTGTATCAGTATGTCAGCTTTAAAATGGAAGGCAAAATGAGAAATACAGCTCACTGAAAACTTTTGTGAAAGTTTCTGATGGATAAACTATGTAATATGTTTAAAAGATAGTAAAATGACAAATTAAATTGCTCAGATGTCTCTTCCCTACCAGATTACATTTTTACTGATTCAATTTGAGCATGCAGGTTTCAAGAAAATAAAATGCATTTTTCTGTGTGTGCCTCATTGCCAGTGTGATATAAAAATAGGAAAATTTTATATCATAATTATATTCCCGCAAGCTCTTTAACGTCATCCTGTCAGAGAGCTTTCATGTGGTACTGTCACTTTAAAAAACAAACTAGCAAATACCCAGCAAAGGTAGCCATTGACTGCAGAATGGGAACCCAATAATCAGTCACAAACTGATGATCCAAAAAGTAGTGTAGAAACTGGTTTAGTTAAGCTTTAAAATTACAATGTTAGCTTTTTGTCCACCAATAAAATGGACTTCATCAGAATAACAAAACAAAGATCCCGAGGTGTTTTATATTGAATCTATAAAAATTAATTGAAAGATCGTTAATCATTCTTAACTAATAGCCATTCAAGAGTAATTAACTTGTTGTACTACTCGTACGCATTAGCATATTCGCTTGTTTGCCACTTGGAGAAAAGATAGAAAGAAAAAGAAACAAAAAACATTAACTAGCATCAGGAATATAATACAGACATGGAAATCATGCTTGCATTAGCTCACAGAAATCATAAAAGATATTTTAAACTTATGCTGGTGTAAGCACTTGGTGTGCATCCATACTTTTATGGTTCGGTGAAAATTTTCTTCTGACACCCTATCTTTCCCAAAGCTATTTGAAAAAAAAAAAAGATGAGCAAAGCTCATTCTAAATGACTTTTAGTAAGTCAAAGTGCAGAACATAAACAGGCCATAATACTATCATTCAGTGAAGTGCCTATTTACAGTTAACATGAAAAGCTAAATGTAAGGTAGGGTGCATTCAGTCAATTCGCCCCAACATGACTTAAGAACGTCAAACATTATACAAGTTCAAGACCTCCAGTGCAGAAAACTCAAGACTGCTCACTGCATATGGCTAAAAAATCATTCTCCAGTCTAATAGGAATGACTATGATGAAGCCCATAATCTGACTTCTTTGAAACAAGAGAAGATTTTTATTTATTTATTTATTTATTGGTGAGAACCATGCATATTTAAAGCTTCTTTTCAGTGAATGAAACATGAAATATAAGAACATGAAGAAGAAGAATCAGAGCAGCTGTGCAGGCTCTATGTACAGGTAAGAGACTTTGGACCAACTACCATCAGAATGCTAAGTACCTCCTCGGCACTAAGCCGAAGCATCTATCTGTATTGCTGGCAACAAGCAGTTTTAGCATAACCAAGCTAACAGCAGAAGTGACTAGGTCAGTGCCCATAGCTTATCTCAGTGACAAGAGGTAAAATATTCATGTCGTGCCTTGATGGTAATAAAGCAAAATATATCTACTGACGTTAACGCAAAGTATCACGGAATTATTTACATGCATGACACCTAAAGGCAAAATACAGTGTTGTTTACATCACATAGAAATGTATCATGCTAAGCTCATAGGAAGTGAACTGCTAAGCAAAGTTTTTTGTAAAGGGCAAGCCCCTATGTTCTCCCCATGTTCGGGGGGTTGTGCCTCATACACCCCCTACAACTTAGCATCTCATAACAGTGGGAAAAGAGCAAATTCCCAGTCCCTCCTATATGGCCAACTTTACGCATAACTATACTAATGTTTTGCAATTAGCTTGGCATCTGATTGTTTATGATATACCTATATCTGATACTACTACATGTCACAAAACCCAACACACTTCCACCATACACACTTAGATCAAATCTATCCATTTAATGCACTTATATTTTGAACCAAATGCTGTTCTACCAGTATATCACCCAATACCACTTTTCAATAAACCTGATGTTCCAGCACAGAGGATAACCCATATATATATATATATATATATATATATATATATATATATATATATATATAGATATATATATATAGGTGTGTGTGTGTGTGTGTGTGTGTGTGTGTGTATGTATGTATGTATGGATTCCTTCATTAATATCACATTTTTGATTAGCGGCCATTGTTTTTGTGTGCTGAATTCAGTCGTTAGATCAGTTGACTGATAGTGTCTTTGTAAAAGAGCTTTAATAGTTGGGATGTGGAATATGCCTTTTTACAGCTATTGTGAAATTTCAGAGTTTATATATAAGTAGCTCAAAATCTTATTGAATTACATAAACCTGCCCGCCCACCTGGTAAGCTTATACTATAATTTTCTCTCGGCCACCTCTGGAACTCACTGCCACCCCTGAGCCATTCTACTAGCAGTCACACCTCCTTTAAAACCTTGCTTCACTCACACCTGGCATCCCATTGGCATTGTTACTGCTCTACTCCTACTTAACTACATCCTAAACTCAGCCTTTTTCTCAGTAGGAGATCACATACTTCTATATTATCCAACAACCATTTTTTCCTATTTTATTTCTGTTACCTCTGTATGAACCAACTTTCTGTAAATAATACTTATGATTATTATTCCATTTAACTTGTATCTAAATTAATGCTTGCAATTGTACTTGCATTACTGTACAAAAATTGTTTATTATATTCATTATATTCTTAGTGCTTGTTTATTAAAGATTTTGTATCTTTGGAGCTTTTCTCCCCAAGACTCCACTGAAAATGGGCTAATCTCAGCCCAGTGGACCATCCTGGTAAAGCAACTGCAAATAAATAAATAAAAGGTGTGCTGGGGTACAAATCCTAAGCTAGGAATGCAGGAAGGATTGCCTCCACAAAAAAAAACAATATTTTGTGATTTGCATTCTCCAAGTTCATGTCTGGAAGCACATGCATTTAATCATCAATATTTGGATGTTCGATCGTTTATTATCGATATTTTGCAGTACTGATTATTATATACATACATGCACACCTCTAAATGAATACTCCAGTGGGTGAAGTGCATTCTCATACCAAATAAGAGGATAAGAACGGGTAGAATAAAAGACAGATCCTCTACTTGTTGAAATATACAATTCCCTGCTAGCATGAGACTTCCTTATACAAATGCTGTTTTTATGCAATCACCTGCTAGCATGACACCTCCTCATACTGATGCTATTTTGCCTCTATTAATAACTATTTTAAATGTGCAGCTTCAAAAGGTATAGCACTGCTGAAAAGGAATGACAAACTGAATAAAGGTAAACAGCAGAAATAAACAAAGCTTGTACTAGATAATGGACCAGGCAGTCCTATGTTATGACAATGAAACTGAGACTTGCAGGGATCATAGATCAGTCAATACAGCAAGATCATAAAAAGAAAGCAAACAAATTATCTGATCAATTGATTGATATTGGATAAATCAGAAAAAAGATGTCCAAAGATATTGGATAAAGTTTGCAAGCAGAATAAAGGCTGTGATAAGCCACAAAGCAGAAGTAGCCCAAAACAACCAGTTCAGTGCAGGGGACCATTCAAGGCCTTTTCTTTCATCTCAGTGGTCTGTAGTAGCAGGATGATTGCAGAATGATTAGTACTGTTTGTTTTACTTCGAGTATCTGTAATTAATATTGGTCAGGTCTATAACTGCTGAGTAGGGCGTGCGTGAGTTTTTCATTATGAGCATTTTCAGTGGTAACCACTGTTTCTCCTAACATTCTAAGGATATCCTGCTTATTCTGCATAATTTCTCAATTAAAGTATATAACTAAAGAGTATACACACACACACACACACACACACACACACACACACACACACACACACACACATATACACACACATGCATGGAAAAAATGGCTTTAGATTTTAATTACTATGCTTTCTTCCCTTGGTCTAGTCTGTCAAAGAAACTTTGTCTAAATGCAAATATGATTAATTAAATTTACACATGCATTTGGATTAACAGCATATTTTGATCACTCCCAACAGTATAGTACACATAGTTGATGCTGTGAGCAATTAGAAGGATTCATTGTATGGTCTTAGGTTTAATATTCCTCAGACTATACAAGTATGCTGTTAGTTTTACCCTCTAAAGAAATGCCTGGGCCTAATGAGTAGCACATGGTTATTAAAATCTGCATTTTATGTGTGTGTGTGTGTGTGTGTGTGTGTGTGTGTGTGTGTGTGTGTGTACAAAACAGCTCAAAGAAATTCTTAAGTGTGTGACTTAGTTTTAGGGGTATAAACTCAGTCATTTAGAATAACCATTAAAACACTGAGGATAAGATGCAGGTCTAAGAGCTTTTGTTTTTAAGTTCTGTTGAAAAGGATGGCAATAGTCCTAGTATCTTTGTCTCATGAATGGTGAACCATTAGATGCAAGATATGACAACCACATAAAAATTTATATTTCCCCAACATTGTAAAGACAAGGCGTAGACAGTCTAAACGGACACAGTTTAAGATGAATCATTTAATTATGTCAGCATTCTCACCCTTGCATTAAAGCAAGACATAAGTGGGTATAATATATACCTGCTGAAGCTATTATATGCACTTGGACCTACTGAGCGTGGGTCATTGAGTCTCACTAAATGTTGCATGTAACTGTTAGCTTGGGTACATCTCTGCTCAAAGCACATATACACAAATCTTCACCCTTACAAACACAGCACAAACATAACCACAACAAAAGCATTTTTTACCAGAGTGCGGGATCTTCTCACTTTACTATTCTCATGCAGTGATCACTGCATTTCAGACAAAAGGGGATCCTTGTCACATGAACAACCCCCCCCCCCTTCTTGCAGCAACTGATCTCAGGTAAAAAAAATATCATTTCAGCACTAAAGTTTCACTCCTGAATCCTGAATGGAGTGACTAATAGTACTAGAACACTTACTCCCGCGACCATTAATGGTTGAATACATGTGATATGAGTAATCTCAAACTCTGCAAAAGCATGTCTTACATGAAATTTTATTCAAATTCTTCATCAGGGAAAATAGTAAAACCAATTTTCATGAACCCATGCATAAGAATATTTAAAAAAAATGGATTTAAAAAATGACAAAAGCCAGAAAAAAGATTTCAGTTTTTCAAAACTAATTAACTTTAAACTGTATATGTATTAATAAGTATCTGAATAAAAAAATGTGAAATTTTCAGATTGTTGAATTCTGTTTTGCTTTCATACCAGAACTGTTGAGGGTTAGGTACAGTAGATGTAGTATGTATAAAGAAATTATCTATACTATATGCAAACGGTTTGCAATACAGTTTGGGTAGCAAAATTCCAATTAGATTTTTAACCCTATCATCAAAGAAAAGTTCTTGAACCACAGAACATAAGCTGTTATGATGTATTCAAAAAGAAACTTTACTAACGCATTTAAAAAAAGAATGATAAATGAGATTCAGCTTATTTAAAGAAATCTGACCAAATATAATGCTGCATCTTTTACATCACCTGAAATACCAACAACTCAGGCAGATGGGACCTAAACAATAACTGGAAGTTTTAAATGTGTAACATGTGGAAGGCATGAAACCAAGGATTATGCTAAATGCAATATCAGTACCAGTGTAGCAGAGTCTTCCTGTTGGTAGCTTCAAACAGTAGTAGAGCAATGCACACAACATACCCTTGTATTACTGAAACAATTTGTATATCCACTGCAAATGGGCAGCATGTAAAAATGAAGCTCCTTCCTAGTGAAAGAGCAATGAAATGTGTAGAAAACATTGTAGATGCTACAAAGAGTTCATTATCATAGTAGCTACTGTACTGAGATGAGCTAACTTGCACTTTTGAAGCAGGCTGTGTTTTTACAACAAATATGTTTGATGAGAAACCTTCTTTATAAGGTTTATGCTTAGAACAATATATAAAAAATAAGCACACAGAGAGGTGATGTGAACATAGGGTTACCACGTGTCCCACTTTGCGAGGGACAGTCCCTCTTTGGGCAGTTGTGTCCTGACAAAAAATTGTAAAAATGGCAAATGTCCTGAGATTTTAGGACAAAATTATTTCCTATATTTTATGTAATAGTTGCATAAAACAGTTATTCTGTATCTAAAATACCTAAATGTTATAAGAAACAGAATAAGCAACTAAAATTTTACAAGAATAAGCTTTTATGTAGGCAAAAAAGTTAAGTTCTAACCTTTGTACTGACCGTGGGCATGTGTCGGCCTGTAAAATCTGATGTTTGTACCAAAAATGTCCCACTTTGGCCATTAGAAAAGGTGGCACCCCTATGTGAACAATACAATGCTGTGGGAGTTATTGTGATAGGTTAGGTAACATATTCCATAATTCTAGAACTGGGATGTTCATAGCCCATATATATTTAATAATAACATTATTTTAGGGTTACATAATGAACAATTGCTAGTCCCACAGTTGATAGAAGTACAGCACTACTAGATTTATTATTGGGATTAATATACTGAGCTCAGCTCCCTACTGAATCTCCTGCAGTTGTAATGCCAAGTGCTGACACCCCAACAAACAAGGACCAAAACTGCAGGAGAATAGTGACTATCAAACTCTATTTACTTTAAACTTTATTTTCTTAAGGAGAAGCACATCACACCCTCCAAACTTATATACACCAACTTTGAGATCACCACACCTTGGAATAGAAGGAATATTCTGAGAGATGTCCATCTTAAACTTGGTATATGCAAGTGTTTTTTTTTTTTGGTTGGTTGTTTCTTTTTTTTTTTTTTTTTTTTCCATTCAGTCTCTATATTTCAGGACTTGACGAACCGTGTTCCAACATTTCAAATGGTTATCAATGAGGCCCTGTATGTTATAGCAAACTGCGCTACTGACTATATGCAGAGTACCTTGGAGACATTGCTAGCAGCCTTGTAGAACACTGAAAACAGCTTCATCCTGAATAGTTGCATTTTATACAAAGTAAAGTAAAATAAGTCATTCACAACCTGTGAATCAACAGTGTCCTGTTTGTAGGATTTAATGGGTACAGCTTTTTTTCTGTGCCAGTATCTCAACAGTGGTGTGAGATCCAGCTCTAAGAACATCAATAGGTATCTTATTTTGATGACAAATTCCATCTCTTGTTCAAAATGGACACATCAGGAATATGTATACAATATAGGAAAAATTTCTGAGTTCTCTAAATGCTTTTGGTACCTTTCACATCGTCATGCAGCTCTGAATAATGCTTAAGTTCAGGAAACAGAAAAAAATAAAATGTTGGCCATGTACATGATAGTGTGAGAGATGTATCTCAACCTACTTAGAAAACAAATTTAGAAGTTTTAATTAATTAGACTTCAGAAACATATTAAAATCAAAGGGAGGTTTAAAGGCAAAGTCCAGTTTTGGAGACCAATGCAGAAGCAGTGCTGTAGTTTGTAGCAGACAGACCACTAGCCCTCTGTCATAGTGCATATCTATATTAGGGTCTATATTACATGATCAAACTTTAAGGTGATTGAACACCTAAATGTCAACACATAAACGTCGAACCCTTAAAACTGCAAACGGCCATTTACGCAAATTTTTCCATGGGAAAAAATTTGCTTGGCCATAGGAAACAAAACAAACCTTTAAACGCTAATCAAGTGGGGGGGCTTTGCACCCCTTGACATGAACGGCTGTGGCCCCCCACACTCCCTAACTAAATCTACCAACTTCGAGATCACTCTACAGTGGTGAAAAGGGCAAATTACCAATGACGGCCAAGGAAATTTCTTCCAGGGAAAAAAATTTGCGTAAATGACCATTCACGATTGTCAGAGTTCGACATTTACATGTCGACGTTTAGGTGTTCAATCACCTAAATGTTTGATTGTAATATAGACCCTACATTATAGCATGAATAACTGAATTAGTGCAAGTAAGAGACAGTTATTGAGTGCATTACAGCTGTTCGGGAAACTGCAACAGAGAACAGTCATAGAGCTGTACTAGCACGAGATAGTGAATTGTGCCTCTATAAAAATACAGATTGGAATCCTTTCAGTGTTACTGCATTTCCACTGCAGACCTGACCAACCCATCAAACTCATTAGTACACACACACATATTTTACACATAGACATACTGCTCACAAGTTAAATCAAATGCAGTGTTTCATTTTTTTATCACATGCACTGGACTGCCTCTGGACTTTTGGCACAGTGGCATCATAAGTACTTTGTCATGCTTCATTAGGCCACATTGATAGCAGTCTGTCCCAGTGATGATCTGTGCTGTTTATGGACTGTAACTATTACTCTTACTGTGACACCATCAGCAGAACATAATGCTCCCATTCCATGCATATCACACAGTACAGCTATATTACAAATGCATGCCCCCTCCCCCCATTACATGCATGCTACACTGTACTGCTGTATTCAAAATGCATGCCCCTTCTCCATTCCATACATACTACACAGTACAGTTCTATTTAAAATGCATGCCCCTCCCCCATTCCATGCATACTACACAGTACAGCTCTATTCCAAATGTATGCCCCCTTCCTCCCAACACTACTCTAAAGCTGAGCTAAGCTCTTCATTAACATGGAAACATGGCACAAAATATTGCTATATTTTATAGGATTCATGTTCTTTTTAGCTGCACTGACCATGAGCAGAGAAATACAATATTCAATTTCAGAATACCATATTTGTTAGCTTATTGGTGAAGTCACCCTCTCCAAAAGCTCTGGTTTGTACTGGAATGGCAATTTGAAATGGAAAACACACTTCTGGAAAGGATGCCAGTACATTATAGCTGGTGAAACCAATGGACCCCAGATGTTTCACTCATTTGCATAACTTCCAGTTGAACAAGGAGGCAGTTCATATAGTTTATATTATATGTGTGCTCTACCAATGTAGAATTCTGAGCTAAGAAAAGATCACTGCCAATGATCTGTTTTTGCAAACTAGGTAGATCACACACTAAGGAAATACTTCCCTAGTTAACTAGGTTGCCACCAAAAGGTAGTAATAAGTCTGTTTTAATATGAAAGTTAATGGAAAAAACAGGAGAAGGAATATCTGTACTATGCAGTAAATAACATATCTTACAATTAACTGTGA
This sequence comes from Protopterus annectens, assembly GCF_019279795.1. Lineage (NCBI taxonomy): Eukaryota > Metazoa > Chordata > Ceratodontiformes > Protopteridae > Protopterus > Protopterus annectens. The sequence goes on along the minus strand of NC_056747.1, from coordinate 551,835,992 downwards.
AGTTAATGCAACATTTTTACATAATGGACGTAACATCATGCAAGTAGAACTTGAACAATAGAACATTCTAGAAAGCATGCTATTTATTCATTACAGTATGAAACAAAGGTATCATATGAGTAACATGATAAATTATTTATTCTAAATAGGGATGGTCATGGTATATAAAACAGATGTTAACCAAAACAAAAGAAACAAAAATAAGCACTAGACTGAGAAAAGCACAGTTAATGCATTAAATAAATAAAACAGCTAAGTATTGTTATAAAAAATAGCGTTGTGACAAAAAGCCCTGTCATTATACTTGGTATCCTAGAGAATGCTAATAGGTAATCTGTTTCTGGCATATAAGACATCCTCTGAAGCATCACTGAGGGATTTACTGATCATCAGCAAGTAGATAGCATCAGAAATACATGGTCTAGGGATCTAAGCCTCCTCTGCAATGCCAAAAGTATGGCTTTGAGGGGCAGGGCATTTCACAGATTATACTGCTGCTGTGGAACAGAATCCCCATTCAAATAATACAAAGTTCATCCCTGTCCATATACAAGCACAAATTAGATCTGTGGATAGGAATCAGAACATTTATATGAGGATTGCCTCCTGTACTACTAATGGACATAGGAAGCTACAAAATGCTTTATTCCCTACATGGATCCACTCAAATACTTTCAGTATGAACCCACTTATTTTCATTAGGGGTAGGGTTGCCAATTTTTCATGTAAAAAATTATGGACATGTACATGAAAGCAAAATGTGTATTATTTTGGTACATCTTGCCACCATGCAGACATTCCAGTGTCCCATTACTTGGATATTTCTCCATTTCTCCCCAGTTGCCATAACACTGTTCAAAACTCTCAGTGTGCATACTGTTTTCTGCTTTACTTCTAAAATGATTACAGATATTTGGATTTAATTTAAAACTTGTATTTCCAATTTTATAGCACAAACACTGATAGGCATTTGCTAAACAAAGCAATACATTCTCACCATGAAAACAGACATACCATTAAAACTTCACTGCCTTTGAAACTCACATTCATTGACAAAACATTGAAACCCACATTCAAAGAAAATGTATCTGGCCAGTGGCGGATTAAGTTTACCTTTGTGCTGTTTTCAAATCATAGGCCATTTGCAAGCATTTTTAGGACCATGCAATGTTCGATTCACCTTCCTGATTGTATTAAATTATAATATATATATATATATATTAATTAAATTATATTCCTTGTCTAATACAGCACCACTTGTTAGAGCATGTTTTAAATTTATTGTTTGGAACATTTTTCCAGTAGGCAATGAAATAAAACATATGAACCAATAATAACAAAACCACCCAATTCAGAACATTTCAACCATAAAAGGCCAGTCAAACATCTGTCGTTACAATCCACCAATATCAGTCAATATGCACAATCTCTGCAGAAGTAAAAGTCATCTGAATAATTCCATAATGAAGAGGTTGCTGCTAGCAAACAACTTTATATTTCAGTGTTTCATCAACAAATTCATTGCTTGCTGCCCTTGAAGAATAAATTGCCTATGTTACTTTAAACAATGGTAATACTGCAATAGGGAATAGATGGCAAACTGATAACAGGTTCATAGTTACTAGGCATCTCATCCAAAGGATAACATACTCAGGACTGCAGCACCCCACCCCCTTAAAATACAACACAGTATCAGCAATCCATCTACATGCTGTGGAATACTACTTCCTTATAAGAGTTCAGGTCAGTCCAAGACATACAATATCCAAAAGTGCATACAACTGGTTTACTACCCTTTCAGTTACCTTTAGATCTTAAAGTTACAAAAAAGCTCACAAGCCTACAGTTTAACTACATTATCTAAAATTTGGTACAGTGTACATCATACAGTCAGAAAAGTACAGGTTTGCTAAACAGCCTATGTAGACTTTACTGCTCCACTGTCAATACATTATGTATTATACTAACATACTGTGTGTCTTACTCGGCATGTAAAAATCTACTGCCAATCATTAGCGGACCGGAGTTCCGCTGCGGCGACCCCTAACCGGGAAAAGCCGAAAGACACAACAACTGTGTGTCTTACAGAACTTCTGTATAGTTCAGCTATGTAATATAATTCTTCTTAACTGAATGTACTTTCTGTTTAATTTTCCGCTTCTTAACAGAATCTATTATGATCCACTTCCCTTTAGTATTATTTACCATACTATCATGGACACAAGTTAAAGCTCAAACCAGCTGCAAACATAACAGTTTATTTTCCTGAACATACATATTAATTCTGTTATATAGTTGTCTGCTTTTTCATATATTTCATTTTGCAATTACAGTGCTACTTTATAGGTTTACAGTATATTCCTACCAGACAGACTACTTTTTTTTCAAATAAGCAGATTAACAGACAACAGCTTTTGCAAACCTGTCGTACCTAATAATAATATTAGTAGAAAACATACATTTTAGAATATATTTTAATCTGTTAATTTAAGCACATATTCACAGTCTGCATTACTGTTCGAAGACTTCAACTTCAATTTGGAAAAGAAACTGAGGTAGCGGCTGACCGGCACTCATGTGAACTGCTTCTGCTTCGGCTCCACGGCAAAAAGACTGATGTAATGGCATCAGATGCCTTCCTTTATACCACTGATGACCTAACATCAGTCCTCAAATGACAGCAACTGACAAAGAAATACTAAGTCTCTGGTATTCAGGATGGCCGAGGGCTACCCTGGCAGGGATAACCCAAATGTAATGACCGCAACAGTGAAACACGAAGATCATAATTTTCTATCCAACTGTGGTAAAATGACTTTGTAGTGCATGTAATGATTATGCTTCAAAATCTGTGAAAAGGTAAGCTTGTCATGCACCTCCCTAATATCACAGAAGTACATAACTACTTTTGTTATCCACATTTCAGAGATATTATGGTCTAGTCTCAGGCCACAGTGCACACAGCAGCCATCATAAAACAGAGATGGGAAGTTGTAATAGCTTTAAAAGACATGATATGCTTCACAGTTTACACTCGTACCACTTACTCATGTGTGTTCATTTTAACCCTGCTGCTGCTACCCCTAACGTCAACCATAAACATTACCGTATGAAAAAAAAGTTCCCCAACAGTGCCACTACACATATAACAAGAGAGTACAGTGAGATGCCAGATGTTGAGGCATGGAGGTGCTGGAGACTCCCTTACTGCATCTTAAACAATAACGAATATACTCACAAAATAACTGTTAGGAGAATGCAGGTTCAGATGCCACAACAGCACTGTATGTCTCTCTGTCCATCATAATATTATAGAAATTAACAGGCTTTACATTTACTTAGCACCTTCCCACATTCAGACTCCTGTGTAAATGCAACATAGAAGAACAAAATGTTTGCATTCCTCTCTGATATATATCATTTTCACAGCATAAATTGCTTTTGAAAGCATAAATTACTTAATCCCATACACTGATTGGCATTCATCACTGCTGCCAATGCAAATCATCAAAAAGGTTGTATTTCATTTCAGACTGACATACATAATATTTCCACCAATATGAAAGTGATTTTCAAGTAAAACATAAATGCATGTTACAATGTCTTCCATCTATAAAGTGTTCTTGTCCTGTAAAGATGATTGATCGGCTACTTCCTGAATTTTGTATAAGACATTAAATCTCTCAGAATCATGTCATTTACTGCAGTATTTAAATAAATAAATAAACATTTTGAGAGAGAAACACTTGCTTTTACTAATTCTGACTTTACAACAACTGACCCATGGTATGACCGGACATAAACTGCATTCTCACTCTGAACAACAGCCATATGGTTATTTCCATTTTTTTTGTTTGCTTGTTTTTTTGGTAAGTAACCCAGATTTCTTGGAACATGGCAGCCAGTCACAAGTTAATGACCTTTTATGTATGTCTCTAATCACTACCAATAAATAATTATAACTCTAGAAATTGTTGGGCATTTTCCAGTAATGTTTTTGCGGAATCTATTCAAACACAAAATATTACAGTACTTACTGGGTCTATATTATATGCTTGAAGGTTTAAAACTTTGATTCTCATATGATCGACACCATATGAGCGAAGTGTTAAAACTTCGAACAAATAATAAATTAAAAAAAAAAAACTTCCCTGAATGCTCCTGGCAGGGGGGCAAGCCCCCCTGCACCTCCCACACCCCCTGCTACTTAAATATACCAATTCCGAGATTGCACTACATTGCAGTAAAGGGAAATATTTCCTACGGCGATCTCCATTGAAACTTGTGAGCTTTCAAAATTTGCTCAAATGGTGTCGACCATATGAGGCTCGAACTTTTGAATGCTTGACATTTCTAACACTAATTACCTACTGCTTTTCAGTTGCAATGCAACAATTCATAAGTACCTGAACCATGTTTGAAACATGTCCATTTGTCATCTGCTGTGTAGTCCAAGCATCTTCTGTCATTCAAATTCCACACAGAGAAGATGAAGAATGAGTCACACAGATGCAGCAGGTGTTTGTGACCTGTTTCTGTCTTCAGCATCTGTGCGAATGGAAGCAAAGGGCATTCTTAAAGAAGAACACCCTTGAAAAAAAGTATTTTTTTTTAATTAAAAGAAAATTAATCTCCTGGCCACTACCAGTTGTTGCGGCTGAGGTCCACCACAATTGATTTTTATTTTTTCTGGACAATACAAGTCAGTCTCCATTTTCTGGACAGTGTCCTTTAATTCTGGACAGTCCAGAAGAATTCTGGATGGTTGGCAATGCTGATTAGGGATAATATACAATTATCGACCATGGGAAGGGTAAGGAAAATCTATAGCCAAATGGGATAGGTTATTTCAAGTACAAAAAGGGAAACTAGCTGGGCTTAAAATGGTTTGGAAGAGCAGCTAGCCTAGTACTTAACTATGAACCCATTATATATATTATATCCATCCTCAACCCCATTTTCCCATTTTTCACATGGGATCAGCATGTCACTTTAACAGTGACAGTCATCCCAAGCCAAGGTTTACACTGCCAGGTGGCTAGCCCTACCAAGGTAGTTCATCCATACCACTCACACATACACTTGCACCTATGGCCAATTTAGAGTGTCCAACCCACCTACTGCATTTCTTTGGAATGTGAGAAGAAACCAGAGGACCTGCAGGAAATCCACATGACTGCAGGGAGGACATCCAGACTCCACACAGAAGGTACCCATTCAGAGAACTGAACCAATTCCGATTGAACTGAGAATTGAATATATACATATATGTATATACCTATGTGTGTGTCTGCATCTATATAGCTATATATATATATATATATATTTATATACACAAATATGGGTTCACTACGAAATTTCAGAATCCCAAAATCTGGAGTTTCAGAATATCGTCTTCAGAATCTCGAGATCTTGGAATCTCGAAATTGTGAACCCCCCCCCTCCAAAACACCACCCAACACACCAAAATATGTGTATGCAGGGGAAAGCCCCCCCCACCCCAGCAACTTAGATATACCAACTTCGAGATCACACTACAGCGAGGACAAGGAGAATCTTTCGGTCTGCACTGTATGCCGATCTCCATTCAGGATTTCGAAGTTTTGACCTTCGAAATTCTGAATGGAATCCATACATCCACATACATATTGAACACCTACTTCAATTGACAGATGTCCTGTTTGTGGTGATTGACTCTCTGTCTAGCTATTGCTTTGACAACATGTTGCGTTTTATTTATTTAGTAAATGTAACAACATAAATACAGGAGTGAATTTGGTAAAAGGGAGGATACTGTAGATGAACATGCATTTTGGCAGTGTGAGGAGTACAGCAATAACACAGGAACTGTATTGAGATAAGTAATGGATCATACAAAATTAAAAGAAAATGGATGTCTGTAGCAAATGTCAATATAATAAGAAAACTCCATTAGAGGGTACTTGGGACCTCAGCATCAATCAGCGGGCATTACAGTACAATTCTTCACAGAACTCTGAAAAAAAATAACTGATGCTTTTTACAGCTCAAGACACAATGACATGCAACTGCAAAAGTTAAGAACTGCCATTAACTGTTATTGATGTACCTCCCAGGAAAATTCCAGGTAAATAATTCAGATGGCAGGGCTATCAAATTAATGTGAATATCTGCCATTTTTGCTGATCTCTTCAAGGCAGAATGCACTGATTTCAGCCTGATCTGTGACTGCTTTCACGCCTTGATGCAATGGTAATTATGATTTATGAAAGCTTAATGAAATGGTTTTCAAATGAGCTACAAATCAGGGAATTACAGTGCATATAAGTGAAGTGACAGAGCCTGAAGCCCCACATCACCAAAAGGAATACTATGCAAGATATTATTATTATTATTACTATTAAATGTTGCCTTCCCTCTGAGTTGGGTTCTGTGTCACATGATGTCAGAATACTCGCACCGATTGCTTTTTATAAATAAAAGTCATTACAGATGTCTGTTCTGTACCTTGGAAATAAACAAGATTTCTTTTATCAGTGAAACAGTTATGGCAGAGGTATTACATTCGTTTTCATGTCAGCTTGAAAATATTTAATATTTTGTATTAATGAATTTCTCACAAAAATGCCCATGTCCCTCAGATTTACATTTCTGACCACATGTGTGATCAAAGGAATTTTTTTAGAAATAGGTGTGGTGCAAGTCTTTGGGTACATCGTTTTCAGCATATGTCTCCAGCCTGACAACTGAGTACTAGAGCATCTGGCAGGCCTCTTACTCCACCAAGCACAGCAGCATTAACAAATATGTAAGAATCAAACAAGTCCTACAGACTATCCAGACAGTGTAGGTATCAGGCACCAGTAGGCCATAATCCATGACTGGAACAGAGTTTACATTAGGTGACAGGCATCAGTAGGCCATCATCCATGACTGGAACTGAGTTTACATTAGGTATCAGGCACCAGTAGGCCATAATCCATGACTGGAACAAAGTTTAAATTAGGTATTAGGCACCAGTAGTCCATAATCCATGACTGGAACAGAGTTTACATTAGGTGACAGGCATCAGTAGGCCATCATCCATGACTGGAACTGAGTTTATATTAGGTGACAGGCATCAGTAGGCCATCATCCATGACTGGAATGGACTTTACATTTGGTGACAGGCACCAGTAGGCCATCATCCATGATTGGAATGGACTTTACATTAGGTGACACGTGTCAGTAGGCCATCATCCATGACTGGAACAGACTTTACATTAGGTGACAGGCATCAGTAGGCCATCATCCATGACTGGAACTGAGTTTGCATTAGGTGACAGGCACCAGTAGGCCATCATCCATGACTAGAACAGAGTTTACATTAGGTGACAGGCATCAGTAGCCATCGTCCATGACTGGAAGTAAGTTTACATTTACAGTCTAGGCCTACCCCTACTTGTAAGCAGGCTTGGTGTACTGATACCTACTCTTTTCCTATGTAGAAATGTTCTTCCTCTTTTCTCCTGTGTATATAGTTTCTTCCATTCACTATGATCAAACTGCAGTGGATGCATACCAGCTCCTCCCATGGGATGTAAAAGCCTGCATCAGCCATTGTCTCCTGGTGCACCATGGGCACCAGTAAAACTATGCTCATCTGGACTATACTCCTGCTTTATTACAGTATGCTTTGGAGCCAGCTTATTTTATTTAAGTATGAATTTCTTGCCTTTACATAACAGGTGTTATTTAACACTTCTGCACCTAACTCAAGGACACAGCTGTAAAATGCATTTCTTCTTTTATTTACTTGTGTTAGGCTATTATCCTGCATTTGATTTCATCAACGTGACATTCCTTCCTTCATTTTGTTCAGGTTTTTCATACTAACTTGTATGTTTTCTTGTTTGTTAATTTTGTATTTCTTGACTTGGGAAGTCCAGATGAGTACAAAGGTCCCTTTTTAGTTCAGATGCAGGGAGAAACGGCCCAGTAAATGCACTACAACCAAAGTCTTTAATTTATACAGTATCAGCAATGTCAGGCAGAATACAATTAAACTATACTTTACCATGTTAAAACAGATGAGGATAATAACTCTACATACAACAGTAAGGCTTTGTATAATTTAGCAATAACCCATGACTGGGTGTGAAAATCACAGGATTTACCCACATCCAGGACTGGTTATTGCTATTATAGAATGACATTATTTAAGAAAGAAATTGCTTACCTTTCTTAAATAATGCCTTTGCATAATGGTGATGTAGTGTTCCTCCGTGTTCTTCCTTGTTTACTGATGTACGTGGGACTTACATTCCTACACTTACACAGTACATCAATGCTGTCCAGGAGAAGCAAAAGAGAAAGGAAAATCTCCGTAGCCCCCACCCCCCGCCATCATAACATCTTAATGTAAGAAACCTGCGCAAAGCCCAATACAATGGGTGACAGAGCTCCAACAGGGACAGAGTTTATTGCTCTTATCAACTTAGAATGCTGCTGGAATAACAGGTTTTGTGTTAGCATGCATTTTCTGAAGGATAAACCTCAAAAGTATGTCATCATTTAATGACTTCAAGCCCCATTAGCTTGCTAGAAAACTACGTTTTATGATGAAAAGACAAAGTATAAAACAAAAATATGGACATTCAGAGAAAATCTGGACAGTTGGGAGATGTGAGAGTCCACCAAGATATTAGGGGGGGCAGTGCAGAAATGCAAAGAAAATCAGGTACGTTTCTGTTTCTTTTGTTTTTTTTCCTGCATGTACCCGAGTTGTCTTCTGTTTTGCTCTGTCCTCTGAGTATATGCCAGAAGAAAAATAAGGCCCCTCAATAGTACTTAAGCAGCCGAACTTTTTTGTTTTGTATATGCTCGATTTACAATGGGCATACTGATTGGGTTGCCCAATCAACATGCACATTTCAGAATGGCAATAAGCCATTATTGTACAATTGTGCTTCTAACTTTTCTCCCCAGTTGTCCACTGAAACTGTGCCTCAATTCCTTTGGATAAACTGGACATGAAATGGAACATGCACGTATAAATACAGAAATGCATACCTACAAACAAATAATAATAAATAAATATACATATGACAAATAGCTATTATTTGAGTGAGCGCATATGCATACATACACACACACACACACACACACACACACACACACACACACACACACACACACACACACAGTAAATGATGCAGTGTACCAGTAAGGGTTAATAGCGCAGCATCACAAGAACTCAGCTGACTATGATAGGATTCCTTTTTAGAGCATTACACACATTAAACGTATGAAAGCTGCAGTATTCCAAGGTCTCATTCCTAATGCACATTCCAGCCTATCTACCACACCACAACCTCTACAGCCCACCTGGACACAGACTTGCAGCTAAATCTCACATTATTTACAGTATCATAATCCTACTGGTGTGGCACAAAATCCCTTCTTAAAATATTTTGAGTCTGGGGGGATCAGCTACAGAGTAACCTGGAGGAAAGAGAATGTACTGTTACTAGCTATGTATGAAGTGTGAGGAAGGCCTTGGGAGTCATGATGCTCAGAGGAGGTATGCAACTTAACTCCTTGTATCATCACAGTGGTTTGACCTTCAGCATTATGCTACAAAGGTTATATGTGCCAGTTTGATGCCAACAGTTTTGGCCTTACGCTATTCCATACGAGTCTCACTTACTGAAGCACCATCACATGTTGTCGCTTGTCTTGTGTATATTCAATACATTGATGAGGCTGGCTGTTCATTTAACTGGTTTATTACACACAAACACATCAGGATGGAGAACTGTAACATTAAACTTGAACTAACTAACTGACTGACTACTATACACATGCATGATTACACCTCGGCTGCTCACTACAAAATGGCACTCTAGCTTGCACGTGCTCAGTACTTATATGCACATGCCCACTGACTGGAATGGCTGTTAAAGGAACATACACACTCTGATCTACAATGTTATTTCCCATTTGAGATGATTGCTTTGAAATGCAAAGAAAACCTGCAAGTGTGCTCTGGTTATAAAGCCTATGGCCTTGTGCCTCAGCATTCCATATGTTTCTTTTTTATGACACACATTTCAGACATGCTAGTAGTACTTACTGTCTCAAAGGCATAATTACATGTGCATATTATGTGTGTGTCAAATTCATGCAGCAAATCATCTAACATGAATTTTACTACTATCATTGTACTCTTAAGAACTTCACATGGGGATCTGAACATGCTTAAAGTTACTTTACTGACATTGGCTGAGTCTCAATTTTTATTGCCAATGGAGTAGATAGCAGTGAGAATATAAGCATCCTGATGAACAGCCTTATGTTTATATAAAGCACTACACAACTTTTCACATCTTAAATCACAAAAGTGCAAAGAAATAATTTGTCAAAAGTGGCAGGTAATCTCATCCGCAAAGAACATGACACATAAGTATGTCATAAATAAATTACATATTCAGTACTGCAAGTAAGAGATATCTAATTTCACAAGTTCTGGTTGCATTACACATGGTGAAATACATTGTTTTACATACATAGTTGTGCATAATGCAATACCTATATGATCCCCTTAACTAACAAATGTGGAAACTACTATTACTGCCCAACATTGCTGCCTATCTTATAGCAAAAGTAACAATAAGTGAACACACCTTATGAAAAAAATAAACAAATGTCAGATGTCACAAAAGTGATGAAAAGCCTGAACAGAAAAATACTTGGTTTAAAACAGGATCAGCAAACCACCATAGGACCAGAGTTTAGTGCTTTCGTTTGTTTATTTTATCCACAGAACTTCTTCAGAAAATGAAATAATTGCACCCCATCAAAGTTTAAAAAATGTCAGATGTTACTATTGGGCAAAATGTATTAATAAAATGTTGTATCTTCCAAGTGCTAACTCAGAATGAATTTGAATCTGTTACATCCTTTCTCTATTTTTCCCTCCCCCTCTTTTGTACCTAAAGGGGCTGATGAAGCCATAAAAGGAGATGAATCAGCATAGCCAGTGCTTGTGTTAGAAGAAGCACGTGACCCTGACATTTAATCTGAATTTATTAAAACTGACTATTCCCCTGAATAAATGTGACATTTTATACACAGATTGTTGTCTTAGTTTCCTGCTATAATATATTTAATCAAAAGTTGTCAAAGGAATGTGAGTTGTATAACTAAACGGGTACTACTACTGCATTTATTTATGTATTTATTCATTTAACTATAAACATTTCATTGCATGAATCACAAGATTTCCTGTACTGAGAATATATGATTGCATGTTTACTTGGTAGTTTGTGATTTTGCTCTCTACAGTTGTGGAAGCTTTCATCATTGTATTTTTCATGTGTTGTAACAAACACAAACTTACACACAGAAAGTCATCTTGTTTGCTGATCAGGAGCATGTGGCATTCTGATTAGATTTTCATTATAATGAGGTACATGTGGTTTAGGTCTCATTGCAGAAGGCCCATTTACCTGAAATGGGCAAGGTCCCTGATCCTCACTATACTGCAATCTCAGAC